>NW_006281105.1:0-138410 GCF_000203795.2 Batrachochytrium dendrobatidis JAM81
CGGTTGGATGCCGTGGAAGAAGACACTTGACTGAGGGAGCGTCCTACATAAATCCAAGAATTTCACCTCTGACTATGTAATACAAATACCCCCGACTGTCCCTATTCATCATTACTTTGGTCCTAGAAACCAACAAAATAGATCCAAAGTCCTATTCTATTATCCCATGCTAATCTATTCAAACGTGCGCCTGCTTTAAACACTCTAATTTTTTCAAAGTAAATGCTCTGGCTACCATGTCCCAACTCAATGGCCCATGTTGCCAAAATATTGAACTCGTACAAAACTTTCCTTGCGGTCCATCCCGCACAAGTCCACTCATTCAACTACGGGCGTTTTAACTGCAACAACTTTAATATACGCTATTGGAGCTGGAATTACCGCGGCTGCTGGCACCAGACTTGCCCTCCAATTGTTCCTCGTTAAGAGATTTAAATTGTACTCATTCCAATTCCAAAACTATAAAAGCCCTGGTTTGTTATTTATTGTCACTACCTCCCTGTGTCAGGATTGGGTAATTTGCGCGCCTGCTGCCTTCCTTGGATGTGGTAGCCGTTTCTCAGGCTCCCTCTCCGGAATCGAACCCTAATTCTCCGTTACCCGTTATCACCATGGTAGGCCTCTATCCTACCATCGAAAGTTGATAGGGCAGAAATTTGATTGAACCATCGCCTGCTTGCGCCGTGCGATTCGATAAGTTATCATGAATCATCCATCTTCCGAGTCGCCTCGGTTGGTTTTTTATCTAATAAATACATCCCTTCCTGAAGTCGGGACTTGTTGCATGTATTAGCTCTAGAATTACCACGGTTATCCAACTAGTAAGGTACTATCAATTAAACTATAACTGATTTAATGAGCCATTCGCAGTTTCACTGTATATTCGTTTATACTTGGACATGCATGGCTTAATCTTTGAGACAAGCATATGACTACTGGCAGGATCAACCAGGTAACTATCTTATTGGGAGAGAGTGTTTTGGAGAGTTTGTTTAAACATTCAATCCAATTCACTCTCTCACTTTTTGTTATCCACTCATTATTTCTCACTCTTGGTATCAATACATTGTATCAATACCTCCCACATTCACCATACTATTTACTCGATTCTCAAATAATAATCACTTGTCAACTGACAAACCATCATCATTCGTCATTGAAACTATCGTGTTTCCATTGTTTGCTCCGTTATCGTTACTTGTCAAGTAGTCATCTACACTTTGGGTCGTTACCCCATTTGTTATTCAATTCATAACCGTCTGGCCTTGGCTTGTACAATGCTGCTGTTTTAGCATCGTCTTGTACAAACATTGGGTCAGCTTGTCATTCAAAAATGCCATGACCTTTGGACGTGGTCCTCTTGTCCTTGGGACATTTGGACGTGGTCCTTGGGACATGGTCCATTTGGACATGGTCCTCCCTCCTCCGATCCTCGGGACGTGGCCTTCGGACACCATGTCTTTCGGACATGGTCCTTGGACACCGTGTCTTTGGACATCATCCTCGGACATTTCCCACTTCCCCATCCATCCCACTCCCCCTCGACACATACCTCGCGGTACGGCGTCTGTTTGGTCTCGGTCATTATCTGACCAAGTCCCCGGTGACGAAACCGGTACCATACCATGTTATATGCAATAATGCACATGCCATGCCATGGTCAGACTCCCACATCAAGTGGGGTCCATTCCAAACCCAACTCACCAATCATGTTACCATGTTTGGCTTGCCGCGTCTGAGGAAACGATACCCAATTGTATCATTCCCAAGTGGACATTGTCACTGTACCAAGTACAACAACGCCGTCCATTCCAAACGCAACTCACCAACCATGTGTTACCATGTTTGGCTTGCCCGTTTGTGGAAACAATACCCAATTGTATCATTCCCAAGTGGACATTTGTCATCAAATGACAATACTCCACTGTCGCAGTCCCTCGTTCAACATATCAACCCCAACATTGTGTTTCGAATACCATTTTCCCCTTGATCATCACGGTTCTTGTGTTGCTTTGCCGTCTTGTTTACGTCGTGCACATCACCTTTTGTTCCAATCACTCAAAATCGCTTACATTAATGTTTATTCGTCATGTGTCTACCATGTGTTTACCCCATTTGTGTAGTGTTCAGTTGAATCGGTTGGTTCCTACATGGAACCCACTGGTTTGAAACAATTGCGCTGGTATTTTTCGCGGTAATCATCATATATGGTGTGCACTGTAATCATTGTACCAAGCTATTTGGTATTGAATCAAATTCAATTAGAATCAAATTTAAACCCAATCCAAATACAATCCAAATCCAAATCAAATTCAATTTAAAATTATGAATCCGAATCCGAAAATCCGAAAATTCAAAATCCACAAATCTAATCCAAATCCAAATTGGCCCAGTCAAATCATTACTCCATATATAATAATTGGTACTACTAAGATTTAAACCTCGCTAGTTGTCCCAATCCATCTTGTCCAACTGTTCAATACACATTCACGGTATCCACATTGTAGTAATTGCATATCCAAATCAAGATCAAAAAATCAAAAATCCAAATATTGCAACCACATCACATCCTAAACATCAACATTTGCTTTTTCAAGCCATTGGTTCATCTGGTTCTGTACACTTCCTAATCAATTCGGTTTTGCTTCACGCATTCCGTGCTAATCTCGGTTGTGTAGGTCATCAAATCACCCTGTCGGGCCCAATATGCCGTTCAAAAAACTGCTGATTCATATCAAAAAGCATTATAGTAACAGATATGGTCGTGCCGAATACTGTCATCGCTGTCAGTAGTGCCATTATCATCACTATAATTTAGCCATTATATTCCGAGTCACCCAAATCTACCATTGTGCATAGCTTCGGGGTGGAAACCAAAAACCACATAGTGCTAACCCATCAATGAGCACCAATTAATAATTACCCGACGGATTGCTCCGACAAACGCTGCTCCCTCCATATCAACAAATACGGCGGGGACGTTCCAAGTGATAATTACAATTGGCTAGCTATCAAAAGCCTATCAATGTGTGCTGCACCGATCTGTTCTGCCCGCCGAGTTATTTCATCGGGTTGTGCTCTCACAGATATCCGGTTCTTGGATCCTTCCACACTGAATAAATGACCCTGTTTAAGTCTCGTTATTTTTCTGATTATGCCAAATGGTTTGTTCAAAAACATTGCTTTGGTAACGTCTCGGCAATTTAATATTACTTGGCCGTTTTACATGTCAATTATCGTCGTGCCATGACCATACATTCCAGTCTGTATTCGTCACCAATATCAATCAATGGCCATTCATCATCACTTTATACAATGCTATACGTTATACTGTATCGCATACTGCCGGTTTGATTGCTGTATTACCATCCTGTCATCAAAACTGTATCTAGTGTGTGTTGCTGTAGTGATCATCTTTTTGTACGCATTATAATGTCCATGCTCCATTGTTGTTTGTGCTCCATTCACTGTTGATCTGTACACCATTGTATCCGCAATCATCGTACCTCCATATCCATATACATATACTTACATATCGCTTGCATCGTCATCATGTACTGTGCCATTGAATTGCAGTGTGTTGTCCATGTGTGGGACGTGCGTTTTGTACATGTTCAATTACGCTTGATCATTACAATTTTATTGCAATCATTTGTAGTCCCATCAGTAACACTCGGATTGTATCCATATTTCAACTGGTTGTGTATACAACATGTATGCATGTTACTGTCCAATATCACAGTGATCCGACCACCATCATACAGTGTATCATGAGTGTATCATTACCCCACAATGCGTTGTTTTTTTGCATGATTTTGTGTCGTATTTCAATACTATTCAACCGTTTATTTTGACCCTATACAACAGCCATTGTAACTCTGTATTGTTACCATATTGTTACCATATTGTAATGTGTATATACATGTCATCGAGTCAACCAATGCAGTACTGTATAGGCATATGGCTGCATTTGCATCACCACCCAATATTCGTACAAAAAAAACCCGGCAATTGAGCCGTAATCCAATGCATACGTATGCTGATCATCACCATAATTGACCGCTGCATTAATATATCCGCATTCGGACACTCCAAACGTCATACTAACCACTCGTGTCTGATATTATCCGGACATTCGGACAGGATACCATGTCTGATATTCGGACAATATATCCAACTTTGTCAATATTGATGCTATCGTATTGATATATTGACCATTGTAATATATATACATGATATGTATACAGTCCAAACCACAGTACAATAAGTCGTGTTTTGAGTGTATACTGACGTGTCCAATTCGGTCGACAGTCGTGACTATAACATGTTGTTAGTTTAGTTGACAATATGCCATGATGCATGTCCAATATATAGTATGTATATACATACATGTCCAGTATCAATCGCATGCATGTAGTGTCATTATTCATCGAGATACACGCATTTCCAGTTTCATGTCAAATATTCGTGCTATGTGCAAGTTGTATTTTTTGCATGTATCGCATGTCAACACATGCATGCATTGTACATACCAATATCATGTGCATATACTGTAGCAGTTTCATGCAACTAGTGTCACTATTGACGACGATATACGACATCAAACACGTCAAAACGTCATTTTCGGACTTTGGTCGGCCCATTCCATGTCAGATATTGACCATAGTGCGTCAGTGACATCATAATTCGATCCGCAACACATAATTACATATATGTGGTGCATACCAAGTCATTTGGTCGACTTTTGTGGTCATAGTCGATATTAAAGTTTTTAGTTTGCAATTGGTTTGAAACGACGAGCTCTACTTGTTATTTTAATCTAGTATCGTGTCTATCAGTCAATCAACAATTTATCTTGTATGCAAATGCGTCAAAAATACATGTAGTATATCGTTCTGATTCGATATTAGTCGGCATTGACACTGTACGACCACTACTGACCAAGTTATTAACATATTATCGACTAGCTCATACTGTCCCAGCATGTCGTCAAGAAAACCATCATATATTACAGTGTTGTGCCAACAAACATGCATGGATTGCATTGAAACTGGACATGATACAATATCAAGTGTATACATGTATTGTCATGGCATCAAACTGGCATGATATCATGTATTGGTTGTGTAATAGACCATAATATATGCCAACAAAACGCTCCAAATCAGGCATGATTATAGTCGTAAATATATTATTGTGACTGTGTTGTTGGACAGTGACTATCAATGACTGTCAATAACTACTAGTGACTATCAATAACTGTCAATGACCATCAACAACTATCAATAACTGTAAAAACGATCAAGGTTTGTAGCCTGACAGTGTACAATCGAGTTTATTAAATCGTGTAATTCTGGTCGTTATTCGACTTTACCCAACACTTGAACACTCGATTGTTGCATACAGTTTGACAGTCGTCATACATGGCCATGTGTATGCTGTTGTATAACCAGAGACGCAGTAGTGTTGGCATGTGTTGGTTGAATCGACATACTCGACACACACCAGTCAATGCAGTTTTGTCCGAATCCCTATTTTTGTTGGCTGTAGTTTTGCACAAACTTGAAACAGTCATCGTAACAGTGTTACTGTCATTGTCATCAAGCTGTAGTATGTGTAACTGTAGTATTGGTTGAGCCACTGACCATGTATTCGAGTATGAACGACTGTAGTTTTTTACAAACAATTGGTCAAACAACTAGTCAGAATACAGGTCAAACAACTAGTCAGAATGCAGGTTTGGACAATCGTCAAACAATCGTCAGAATACTGGTCAGAATGCAGACTAAACTAATCAAACAACAGGTTGAAATGCAGGCTAAACTAGTCAAAATACACTCGTCAAACACTGGTCAAATACTAGTCAAAATACTCGTCAAATATGATCAAATACAGGTCAGAATAACAGTCAAACAACTGGTCAGAATGCAGGTCTGGACAATCGTCAAACAACTGGTCAGAATGCAGGTTGAAATACTGGTTAAACTAATCAAACACTCGTCAAATACACTCGTCAAATGCAGGTCAAACAACTCGTCAAATACTCGTCAGAATAACTGGTCAAATATGGTCAAACAACAGGTCAAACAATTAGTCAGAATGCAGGTTTAAACAATCGTTAAACAATCGTCAGAATACTGGTCAGAATGCAGGCTAAACTAATCAAACACTCGTCAAACAACAGGTTAAAATACTCGTCAAATACTCGTCAAATACAAGTCTAAATACTAGTTGAAATGCAGGTTTAAACAATCGTCAAATACTGGTCAGAATAACAGTCTAAATACTAGTTGAAATGCAGGTCAAACAGCCAGTCAATTAAACTATACAATGCATTTGATATTCATACATTACACAATCAATCGCTAGTGAATATGCCAGTCATCGATATGTATTGTAATCAAATGAATGTATCGGCCATTGTAACATGAATATATGATGTGTATACAGTCCAAACTACAGTGTAGTATCGTGTGTTTTGAATATGTTCCAGTTGCATCCAATTCAGTCGGCAGTCGTGACTATGACATGTTTCCAGTTTGATTGACGATATGGCCTGATGCATGTCCAGTATATAGTATGCATGTATACTCATGTTCAGTGTCAATCTCATGCATGTAGTGTCACTATTGGTCAAAATATATCCAATTTTGGTATCATGTCAAATACTAGTGGTAAGTATAAATTGTATATTTTTTTGTAATTTCATGACAATACATGCATGCATCGTACATACCAATGCAATATCCATATACTGTAGCAGTTTCATGCAACTAGTGTCAGTATTGGTCAAGATATTCGACATCAAACACGCCAAAACGACACTTTCGGACATGCACTTGATGGTCATGATACACATTGATATATTGCACCAATGACAACGTAATCATATACACAATACATGACTATATGTGTGCCATACATTGCAATTGATTTCGACATTGTACGACCACTGTAGACCGAGTTATTGACACGTCAAACATCGACTATAATATCCAACCTACAAAACGTCAGCTATTCAATTACTGTGTTATCAAACATGCATGGATTGCATTGAAATTGTACATGATACAATACCAAGTATATACAAGTATTGTCATGTCACCATATCAACACAGGCTTGCGTATTGGTTGTGAAATCGACCATTTAGTACGCGATTGTGATGATGCAAATGGTCCACTTTGAACATGTATAACTTGGCCAATACCAGTTATTTACCAACCATATTTAAACTGATTGTGTATATAGTATATCACCATTGATTGAGCATGCATATGCACGGTTTGCAGACATTTATAATTCGTGTTGAATGTGTTGTATGTGACCATTTGAAACTCGACTAATTGTGGTGTATTTTGACATGTATATTGACTGATGTTTAGCGTCTGTTCATGTGTCATTGATGCACCATTGACATGCTGTATTGTCCAACATTATGTCGTGATGTTGTAATCAACAAATTGGTGCAACACTGAATGTATGTGGTGATTGTCGAGTATCGAGTTCATCTAGTTGTTTCTTGGTGTTTTCAATATCTATGAGCATCTTGTTCATAATTCCAAGGTATGTGTGTCAATGGTCTTGTTGCTCATAATGTGTATTTGCTATTAGGTTATCAACTGTTGGTAGTGTTGCTCATGAACATATGACGACATATTGATGTTGTATATAGTTTGGAGGAATATCACAAAAGTCAAAGATAAGCGTGAAAAAATGAACCAATATGTTGATTGTGTTGTTTAATAGAGTAAAAGGTTGACCCTTTTATAAAAATAATATGACAGTTATGCGTATCCGTGATTTAAACGACATAACTGATAAAGTCCCTTGTTACCCTATAGTTATTGCATAAAAGGTGGCGATAGTCATTGCATCAAACAGTTATGCGTTGCGTATGGATCCTGATTCGTTTTATATCAATTGCCTAATATGTCTCACATTACCAATGTCCAACATTTTCAGGTACAACTACTTGATCAGTTGTAGTTATTGGTTTTCTTCTGCGAATAAATGTGCCACTTGAACCTGAACCACTTGGTTGTTCAGGCAATCTAACAGTATGCATCAAATTCATGATCAATATATCAATCGACACATCCACACATCAATATCAAACAACTTACTGTGTTAATGGCCAGAGCACTCGATAACCGTTTGAAATAGTAGGATATTTGCTAGTCGCGACTTCGCATCCACATCCAGCACCAAACCCAATGCGTTTATGTGCTCGATCAAATGTCAATCCAAGTTGGGCCATAAATGGAATACCAAGAACTGCATTGTCATTTGGACCAGCTTTTATAGCAAACACAACTATAATCCAACATGTACATTAGTCAGGTTAATCAAACAACACATTGCATACAATTGTCAAATACTTGCAATTTTCAGAATCAACTCTCTGTATATAATCTTTGGGGCCCAATTTGATTGTTACAACAGAATTGCGATTGGCATCAGTTACGGGGGTTTGAACAAACATTGTAATTGAAAGCGTTGGCAGCTTGCCCCAATCGATATCAAAACCGGATTCAAGCATTGCGTAGTTTTGCGAAAATATTTTTTTAACCATTACTTTTCCGAGTTTGTCACTAAATATATTAATGTTGACAGTGATTGCACCACTATCAAGAATAGCATCAACAAACGCTGCCACGACTGCTTCAGGAAAACGCATATGTAAAAAGCATGTTTCCACACTCGAGTACAAAGTACGTCCATTTTCCATTATTGTTTTTTGGAATTCCTCGGGCAGCTCCACTTGTTCGTCATTAACTAGTATACTCTTGATGTTGACAGTAAACTGATCGTCTGATGGTGAGTCTACCCATGCAACACTCCTTCCATCCGTTCCGCATTTTGCAGTTACGTCCGTGTTTCCTATATTGATGAAACTTTCTGGATGCATGTCATACGGACATAGTTGAAGACCAATCTCGTTATTAGGAATGACATCACTGGTGTACAAAATATCCATTGCAGTGGTTTGTGGATGATGCTTTGACAACGAGGAATAGGCAAACCCAAATACTCCATCAAACTCTGGATTGATACCAACTAGATCTGGTGATTGTTTTTGAACTGATATTACTGGTAAATTGATGTCAGTTATACTAGTACCCGGAATCGTCACAGCTGCATTGGAACTAAACCCATTATACTCATCGCCTTTGTAATCTATAGTAACGGGTTCCCCACTTGGAGTGTGTTGCGGAGTCAAACCTACATCTCTGCTTGAACTAGGAAGTGGTACGATTGTATCAGACATTGTTGAATCGACTTGTAAATTCAACTATTTTAAACAAGTGTGAGATTGATTCAACGTGGTGCAAATTGATATCAAACTACAATCCATGACATGATACATACATCAACTCCATGAACATTGACTTTAATTGTGTAACATTTTGTGATATCACCACCCAATTCAACGGGTGATCGTTTTGACAGTCTATTGTTTGATTGACTGGCACTTTCAAAAGGTGATTCTAATGCAAGTCGAACTGCAGAAACCGCTTGCAACGCAAGTATAACGCATTCTAGAGTAATCAACATTGTATCGAGTAGTGTGATGAAAACCTCAAGTCTGGTACATGACTGCCGTTTTATAACAACGGCAGTTTCAAGGGTGACAATCGACACTTTCCAAATGGGTATTTAGAAAACGCCAAATACACCCTGTAGGGTCAACAAAGCCGAAAACACACCGTAGGTCGAATCAATATACAAGAATTGTTGTTGGTGTATAATCAACCTCACTAGTATGCTGTGTCGATCTCTTCGATTGCGGCCATGTATCCAGTGATCAGATAGTGTCAGATCATTACCCTGATTATGGATAGTTATCATCACATATACAATCCATCACTACAGCATATACTGTCACTGTATACCAAATATTTGACTGATTGTTTGATTTGTCCGAGTGATTCAAACCATATGGAAATGGTTGTTGAAATATAAATATATATCATCCAAAGTTGATTCAGATTGTCGCTAGCTGTAATCTGTTGATCTGCCAATGTGTGACCATGTGTCAATGCACACAGTAAACTTGAAACCAACTTGCATAATTGTCAATGTTCAAATCAAAGCCACAAATTCACATTCTATTTATCATCGTTCATTGTTCATGGCTCATGGATAGCTGATCAATAAATCACATTCGACATGATTGACATGATTGTTTTGTTGGACATATTTCAGTAGATTTGTTTAGTTACGATTTCAATCAACTCAACAGCTTTGGAAATAACAGTGGTAGCGTAGTAAATGGTTTTAATAGCAACAATTCATATCGATTTTGCAAGATTCATATTTTTGATGTAAAAAATCATGGTTTGTAACAACTATTTGTTGTGTATACATCATAAACTATCAACCATTTGGTCATGCATCAACACCAATGTACAGTGTGACATGGTATGTTGAATAGATTCAATGTTGATTCAATATTCCCAATATTCCCAATACTATAAACAACATATGGACACCAAATAATACCAGTTTTTCAACCGATATTCACAACTAAATTAGTCAGACTATTTATCCAAGATGTGCAACCCAGACCAAACATCATGTGTACAATGGTGGGTGGTTTGCATGTTTGAATAATGGACAACGTTCAGTTCTAGACTAATACCCAATGTAAATCATCAAGTGATGACAGGGTTTTCAACAAATAGTTTCGATTACATTTTGACCAATAGCAAGTGTTGATCGGAGGTGATCATCAATCAACAATCATGGACAAAACTCGTTCAACTATATAGTGGATGAATGTAACATTGCATGATTGTCTACTTATCAGCAATATGTATATTAATGACATGAACAAACAAATGGATGATATCATTAGTACAGGTTTTGATCAAGGTTTTGAAAACCAACTTCAAGTCTTTGCGCCAGGTTGTCATAATCTTGAATGACTGATGACTGTCAGTGCAATATTCCTACTCAATACGTTCATGGACACGGTAGTTTCAGTAAATCATTGCATGATTGGTTACTTTGACATGTTGGATTTACATGGTACTCAATGGTATGATTGATAGGTCAATTGGCAATTGTTTCGTGTTTTTAGTCATTTATTTGTCTGCAATAAAAGCGGCATGATCTCATATACCAGGAGTTTGACAAAAATACAAGACTCATTGTCATGACACTATTTCAAGAGTAGTCATTGCACATTGGTGTTCACCAGACAAACAAACCATCGAGTATAGCGTATTTTTCAATTTTCAGTTTTTGGCATTCAGGTTTGGGTTTTGATCAATCGTTGAACCAAGACTAAATCATCATTGGTCGTTACAGCTGGCCAAACAAGCTTACTCGATAAATATTACAAATCATATAACCCAAATCATCAAAATCACTCCAAACTGCTGACAAGTCATTGACAAGTCACTGCCAAGTTGGTTGTTGCTAATTCATCAGTGTTGGCAGCTACAATAATCAATCAATATATGTTTTGAAAATCGATTCGCACAATCTGCACAGGTTTTGGACGAGTCATGATCCAAGATACTATCGCTGTTGGTTTTGATGTTATAACCAATTCAATGCCACATCCAAATATTGTCAAAATCATCCAAAAACTATTGTGTTGACAAGCATGTATATTGGCATCAATTCCATTGTAAAAATAGTCGTATAGTTTAGAGTGATTGCTCGCGAGGTCAACAATATCACCACATTCACGAAACGGAACTTTTACAAAACTACAAATCATATACTGCATGCATGTCGTTGGAATCGAGTCTGTGATTGTTGAACAGTGTTATGGTCTTGATTGTAGTCAGTCCACCAAATCCAAAATGTGTTGGGTTTGAAAATACTATATATTTTCAAAATCATTGATCTGACAATTAGGTCGCATCTTGTTGAATCCCAGCCTGAATATTTGACACCAGCTGTTGCAATTGCATCCAATAAACCAGTATTGATGTTTGTATCATGAATACCCTGAATATCAGTCATGGCATTATCCATACATATACATAGTATGTTTGGTGGCAATTTGTCTCCAAATGCAATTTTGGATTTGACATTGTCATGCAGTCAAACCATGTTTTTTGCAAAACATCGGTAAGGGATTGGTAAACATGCGGATCTCAACCACAAATCGTTCAAAAGTTACAAATACAAGTCATCAAAAAACGTATATCGTTGTCATCAGACAACTTACCATCACACTGCACGACACTTGTACAAAGTTTGTTGGACAAAACTTGGTTGATATCTAGGATACGGTTGAAACTGACAAGCATGTGTGTTCATATTGTCACCAGTGTTGTATTTGATATTCAATCAGTGTGTATTACACTGTCTGACCAATACTAACCACACTACACTAAATAATCAAATGCCAAACAATCTGTAAACAGAGCAAGACACCACTCTAATTCATTATTTGCCACAAACTACCGACTGATCAAATGTCGTTGAGATATATAACACACTATCAAGACGTGTAATATGTCGAGTTGCAACAACACTAAATACATAATAAATGCATAAATGTCCATTTTTAATGGTCTTGGTTGTTGTATAGTGGCCTGAGCAACTTTTTAAACAGCGAAATTGATGTTCAACATTGTTGCGCAAGCCATTTCAACACAAACACATTCCAAGCCAACCCATATTAATAACTATATCAGTTGTATCAGCTGTAAACCATACTGTAAAATGATGCTATGTTTGGCATGTATTTGACATGTACATGTTGTACATTTTCGATTGCCATTTCATGTATTGAATCATCAGCATAATAAGCGCAGTATTTCAGTCATTCAGATTCCTTGTTTTGGGAATGATTATTTCTGTATCATTTTCACTGAAATGATAATCAGTGTGTCACTGTGTATTACTGTTTGAACCAAAGTCAGTACTGCAAGCACTCGAGTGCTACTCCAATCAATTGAGTTGAACTGACATTGATATTGGTATCAGCAAGAAATCCAATTGATTTCCAAATTGAACGAGTTGACTCCAAAATATTGTTATCCACAAACATAAATGTCAATTGCAACACTTTTATCAAATCTATTGGATATCAAATCCAGTAACCCATTGTAGCAAGCCTCGAATTATGTCTCGGAACAATGCAGCCATGATAAAATACAACACTTTACCAGGTTTGCTGTATACAACAACATATATTTGGAGCAGAGTTTGAACATATAGTTGCATGGTTATTTGAAGTTTGTGTGTTTCTAGTATCATAACCAAAATGTGTGTTATTCCATCATCAATACTTTGCTCACAATACACTCAAACTATTACTACACAATCAGTTGTCAATGACCATGAGTAGTATATGTAGTGCACTGGATGATACCACTTGTTTTAAGCAAGACTGCTAAAATATTCAAAAGTTGACGACATACTTTGATACATTCGTCCATGATGATTGTGATTGATATTGAACGCATTTGGGTTGTGGTTACAATGTGAATTCTGGTTTTAGAACTAATCAGAATCGGATTGTCTGGAATTGTCTGGAATTGTTGTTGTGCTAGATTGGTGTTTTCACCTATAATCACTGCTAAATTTGATTCAAAGTTGTCAGGTGTGATATCCTGACAAATGCCGACATTATCAAAATGCTTACCGTATACAAGTTGATTAAAGTTGCAAGTTGTCTGCCAAACTCATACTTGATGCTTCAATCGGACACGATTGGATGGTACAAGGATGTGTCAACAGAGCCATTATTTGTCAAAAAGCGTATGTTACAATAGTAAACTTGAATTTGGACTTTCCATGCTAAATGCATATCAATCCCTTGAATGGACACAATTGTATGATGCCAGTTGTATTAACAACATTGAGTTATCAAATAATTGGAATGGTTGGAATGGTTGAAAATATGCCATATCAGTTGTAAAATACAACTATCACTTTCCATCCTTCAAATATGGTTGTATTAGTGGGAGTTGTATAACGTATTGCTTCAATCCATGAATGGGTTGTACCTGCTCTATGCCATCAATTGGGTTGAAACTCTGCTTTTTGAACCCTTTAAACTGGTGAGGTGGAACCACAAAATAAAGTTTGGGTTCATCATACAAATTGCACAGTTTTGTAAGAATATCAACTTCGCGAATTAGATGTTCAGCAACTGTAAATTGAAACATTCCCTGTTGACTGAGTGAATCAATTGCCACAAAATTATCGTCATCTGTCGGTTCGTAATAGTTGCCATCAAGTGCTGCTGCAGTAGGGATAGTATTTATTCCAAATGTAATTCGTTGGCCATTGAGTGCATCCAAAGTAATCTTTGTCACTGTACCATCTTTCAGGCATCTGCATTTGAGAGTTTGTCCACCAGTACAAAAAACCACATGTCCGTATATTTCAAACAAATGTCTTGAAATCTCGGTTGGAATACCATCAAACATTTGCTGCATATTGGTAATCATTTGAGCAGAATGACGTTTTCAGAGTTGTTCTCCAACATATCTTGAAGCAATATCAACATGCAGGAATGTGTACTGTCCGTCGTCTGACACAATGGTATGAAGCAATGTATGAGTATTTGCAGATATTTTGATTGTGAATCCAATGTTGTGTACCCCTTTGACTGCATCAACATCAGCCAAAGCTTTCTCCATTGGATTTGATACAATATCAAAGACAGAACGAGCTACACCACCATACATGCGATATCTCTCATTGATAGTCTCAATGGGTACATCCGGATAGCAATGACGTCGACAAGTCTGTAACTCGTCCAAAGTCCAAACAGGAAAATACCATTCCCTTGCCATCTTTTGTTTGACGAATTCCTTGTATCCTTCAGACCGAGGAGATGACATGAACAATACAATGCAACATGATGATCTTGGAGTCGTGTGTCCATCAACAATATACAATGTGTCTTGTTTTCAAACCAATCCCTCCGCATCAAGTCCAAGCTCTGTGACGAGTTGTTGCTGCAAGTCAAAGCATTTGAAACAAGATCCCACTTGATAAACAATCCGGTTTGGCTTCAAGGACAGAGTTTTCGTGGTAAAGTCATCCATCAAGCAATGCAATATGTAGACAAAAAACAGTGACTTTCCGATGCCTGATGTTCCAGATATTGCAAATGATTCGATGCCACGATCAATTTGATCCAAAAGCAAGCCAAACACATCATGATAGCACTCTCTAACATATAGTTTTTGTATTTTGTCTTGGGTGTATGGGAAAAGGACATGATCTGTCGACTGTATGCATTCATCGATCAGCTGGGCGTTTGCAAACGACTTGAATTGGGTTGTCAAATCATTGGGTTCGGTACGTTGTCGTTTAGGAGAAAAGTCTTGATGGTTTGCTGTTGATAAAGAAGTAGAACCTGCATCAAAAATGATACTTTTGCTTGGTTCCCTGGTAGGTAGAGGTAAACAACCAATAACAACACAATAACCATCTTGAGTAAAGTATTATTGAGAAAGGGAGTCGAGTAAAGCCCAGGTGTTGATTAGTTGGCTCTTGTTACTGTTGGTGTAGAGTTGCAGTTGAGGAGCATCAATGTCAGCCATAGCAGGATCATACTCTGCCTTGATAGCATCATGAACGTCACTCAGGTCTTCAAAGTCAGTCACATCGATTTCAGCAGTAAGTGTGCCGTATTCAACATTGAGGTATCGTTTTGGCATTTTATGAAAAGAAAAAGAGTAAAAAAGCAATTTATTTGTCAAATTGTAAAACAAAAATCGACTTTTTAATCGAGTCAAAATAACAAAATTTTGGGATATTTCAAGACAATTCACACGATTTAAATATTTGAAAATTAGTCAAATTTACACCAGAATTAATGTCTCATTAATGTGAGACATTACTAGTGTGAGAGTGTTGACTTGCATTGTGTGAGACATTAGTAGTGTGTGAATGTGAGACATTTCTGAATAGTTTAACAATCAAAAACCATCAACAATGACGTTTGAACTGGAATTCACATGACTTTCTTGGTTTCTTCCATTTTATAAACACACTCACTTTCTTGTTAATAAACAACACAATCGAATATTGATTCATTCCTTCACATCCTTGATCAACTGTAACACACTTGACAATAATGACAACCATCAATATGCCATCATATGTCCACGATCCTCACAAGTAATATGAACTCAATTGGAAACGCTGTTATTAGCGCATTTGGTCAGTTGCAGAGCCAAACCAATGACATTGTTGTCATGATGACCAAACACGACAATGTCATTCGATCATTACTGGGACAGATCTTGATCAAACTGGACTCTGGTTGCTCACCAACACATGCAGTTGTTATGCCAGTTGTGGTATTCGAAACCATTTCCACGACTGTGAACACCACCGTAACAGTGACTGTGTTTTGTCCACAAAGTCAATCCAAGTTGTTCATATGCGACAACAGCACGTTGCACACACACGCATACTGTCGATACGGAATGCCAAGAAACAATCGACTTATTCCGTAATCGTGCAATTGTTGACATAAATGCCATTGCGGTCAATGCTGTATCGACTGGTGTCGAACCTTGAATGAATGCTGCAACTCGCATTTGTTTATTGCGTTTTGCATCGAATGCAATGTGCACACTCAATAAACTTTGTGGTATTCTGGTCACATTCCGTATCAATCTGCAACGGATTACCAACATCCATACAATCAACAACACGATCAGATTATTAGTGGATCAATCTATTGCTGTCAAACTTGTAGTCATGACCCAACTCGGTACAAATCAGGTCAAATTTGATCCAGAAACTCCAACAAAAACCATCAATCCGACCACTGAACTGTCTGCTCGTTGACGGTTTGCTGGTTATGTGGGTTTATTGTTGATGGGTAAGCGTGTAAACTGTCGTACATGCAATTTATACTGCGAGTTGATGGTCAAGTCTGACAATCTGCATTCGTGAACTTGTGTGCAAGCAGTGTTTTGTTGGATCTCAAACATCCTGCAACTCGCACAGTTGTTTGCACAGTTGCTCGTCTATCAATCCAACTGGATCTGCAACTCTGTCAAGCAAATCCGTAGTGCAACCTGCTGATGTTGATGTGACTACAATAAACACGAAACTCACCGAAATAACACTTGCTGATCTGACAGGTCAATGAGTGACACTCTAACCATTAATACCAAACAAACAACGTTTTGAATCAACAATCAACTGTCATGACAATTGGTAACATTCGTGGTCATTTGGCATCCATCTCAAACCATCACATCAAACACATTTCCAAAATCGATTGCTGGACAACTCAACTCGGTGCACGAGTCCGCATTACTGTGTCAGAGTCATATTCCGCACACACTATCCATCAACTCTGCCACCAATCATCCGTACAACAACTGACACATACACAAAAACTGTCAACGCAGGCATCCAACGACATCCTCACTGTGTGTTTCACTTCTTAATTGTTGTCAAATATTGTCAGTCAATGTGTCAAACATTGCCAGCAAACACTCACTACTTTGACATATATTCAGCCAAACCGACTATGTGGATTATCCGAGACTTGCATTACAACGGACAGTTTCAAACACACAGTGTGTGGTTTCAATGTATTGCAACACTCGGCAACTGTTCCCGAACATCGAGACACCATTCGGTATTGACAAATGGTTTGTATTTGCAAAATGACTGTTTATGGCACCATAATTGTCGCAAACATTCCAAACTTTACACCTGACTGTGTTTGGACTGTTGG
The DNA here is from genome assembly GCF_000203795.2 of Batrachochytrium dendrobatidis JAM81. NCBI lineage: Eukaryota > Fungi > Chytridiomycota > Chytridiomycetes > Rhizophydiales > Batrachochytrium > Batrachochytrium dendrobatidis. The sequence goes on from NW_006281105.1 coordinate 17,691, forward strand.
CTGTGTACATTGGACACTCGGCTGCATGCGACTATCAAACGCGAAATGTCTTGTCTGCCATTCAACATGTCCTGTCAGCAGTTATTCCGTTTGACGATCACTCATCAGTGCTACTGTTTGCAAACTGGAACACTGAATATGTGCCATTACAACGCATCATACACGCATGAATACTGCGTTTGACTGTCATGCAGTATGTTGGCACTATGCAGACAGTAACATCACTCGAGTGAGCAGGACTGCATGTCATTGACACTCTATCAATCACTTTGTGTGTGACGAGACTGAACAAACACTTGTAGAATCTGCTCGTGTAGACATGAACATTGCGGTTGTTGACAATGTGTCATTTACACTTGCATCCGCACTAATACACATGCACCAACTCATTCAGTCCATTCCACTCATCCAACTAACATATCACAACTCTGCATATATGCCTATGATCGGATTGCGATGTTCACGATTGGTGGAATATATGCAGCGTTTGATGGATCATACACGGACACACACGAGCTATGCATTCAGTTATTGGATGCTGCCAATGCAACAGTGAATGACTGTCAACTGCACGCACATGCACATACTGCTCGAGAACATAAACGTCGACTGTATCGCTCAACCAAACGGATGATTTGACATGGTAACACTGGAATATCGATGTACATTACAGCAAGTATCCGCGATAATCACAATGAACTCTGTCGCAGTCAACTAGGTGCATTCTGGGACAAACACAATGCAACAATCCAGCGACTTGAATGCGCCAATGAATATATGAACTGGATCAAGTTTGCTGACACACTTGACCGGACAGTATTGATGATCGTTTTGATATGACATTTACAGCAGCTCGAATCATGCCTGGTGGTGCAACACACACAACAACCATCACTCCATTCCATTCCACTATACGATGTGATGTGATGCTAATCGTATCATTCAGTACAGCAGTGATATTATTTTTGACATACCGAATAATCACCACTTGTGTCTTGCTACAGACGATAGTGGACATTTACTTGACTTGCAGTAATGTCAGTACTTGCATATACGTGATTCACTTCCACCATACAAACTGTTTCCGATTCGTGACGATGCAACTGATCTCGACTCGGATATATCTTGAAATCGACTAGCTGATGCAATACAGCAGCTGGTTCACACCAGACACCCGGAAAACAACAGGATATTGGTCACATTCTACCGAGTCGCATTATATACACCAAATGCTACTCCTGATGAACCACCCAATCCATTTGCTCGTGTCCTGCTACACACAGTTCAGTCAATATGTTGACGGTCATTATGCGATCTTCTGGTAGTCTGCATACACTGTACCGATTGTGCTGATTGCATATATCGACAACAATAACGGTGATCACATTGATACAAATGACAAACACGGTATTACACTGATTGATGTGTGTCATAAACTGGTATGTAAGGTCTTGCAAACACACATTGATGGATCGTGGTGCTCAACAAACTCGTCACCACCGAACATGGTCGATTTCAAATCAAACAAGTGTGTTGTGTAAGTTGGTTCACTAGTCGATATTGTTCAACGACAGCAGTGCGTGCAGCTCAATACTATTGTTGTGTTGATTGACATTTAAAATGCATTCGACACTGTCATGGTTGGTGCCTTGATATGATAACTGCAGCATATGTGATTGATACCACGCACACTGGTCTTGCTGACAGCGCTACACACATGCTCATCAGCTTGTGCTCAGACTGGATCATTGGTTTCTGATCCATTTCCATTTGAGCATGGAGTCCAGTGGTGATGTCCACTGTCGGATTGTTGTTCAACGTGTTCATCAACAACATACACGATGATATCAACCGATTGTCATTGCATGAGTATCGTGTAAATCACCATCAATGTGAGGGTTCATGTATGCCGACAATATCGTGATATTTGCCGATTCTGATCAGTCACTCCAATTGGCATCTGGTGTACTTGCACGATGAATGGAACAATGTCAAACAAGTTTTGGTGTAGTCAAATGCAACATACTCAGTTTCCGTGGTCACAGCACTTTGATTCCGAATTACCAATTGATATGATGCTACACGAACAACAGATTCGTCGTGTTCAGCACTACAAATATCTGGGTGTTGTATTGCACGAACCACTGTATCACACCATGCGACTGAACTATATTCAGATTGCTGTATCCAATAGCATGTTGGTTGTGTCCAGTTCTTGCAAACCATCAACTCACAATCAACTTTTGGACACGAATATTCTTGGCAGTCAGTCTATTAATGATCATGTATGCACTGGATCTGATTGGTGGTTGGTGATGACTTGACCTGAATACACAGTCAACAGTCAACAACGGTGTGCTACACCTATTGAATGCATGCAAATCCATGACTGTCAACTCCTTGTTGTTGAAATGGGTTCAGATCACCATCAGTTTGCTCACTCGTTGCACCAATGTGATTGCATGATCAACCTGACACCAACCAAACCACACTCGAATATATATGTTCCAGTCATGTGCATGGTGTATCGATTGTCAACTCACAATGTCAACTCCAACACATTCCACCATGATTATGGTCACATCACACCATGCTGATGTATGTTGATCGGTATCACATTGCAACAGACTGTCATCCAATGACTGCAATGCAATACCGTGCATGTATTGTGACTGATACGCTGTGCACCATCAGCAAGTGTGCAACTGTCACTCGATATATCGAGTCTGATATGCAACAACATGCTGTGTTTACCATGATCAGGTTTTTGATCAATCTTGGACTCATGATACATGATTTGTCATGTTGGATCGTGTGGATGTGTCATGGACTGCAATTTAGTTGCATACACACATATGTTTGGCATTGACCGATGCATACTGTGAAATGACTGATCAGTGCGGGTGTGATTGCACACTTGGTGGTATTGTGCATTATGATTGTTTGACAATGGATGAATGCTGGATTAGTCGGTTATATGCAACCTGTTTGAATCGACATATTTGGACCATCACTCGATGTAACTGACAACAATGTGTATACATGGCTGTTGGATCAATCGAGTTTTTGATGGTAGCGTACCATTGGTAACAAACACAACCCTGACACCATCATCACAGAAACAATCATACAACAGTTGACCAATACACTTGTAACACCACCAGCATATGCTCGTATGGATATGGCATGTTCACATGAGTTCATTTCATGTCTTGGCATTCGTTTAAATAAAACTTGTTCAAAAGTAAATCATGATCATAACAGGATTACGATTGTAATAGTACACCAAAGTCGTATCCTGCAGCCATTAACAATGTATTACAATCAAACGTTGCATAGAAACCTCCACTTTGATCATGGTTTGGAACTGTAAACTGCCTGTTTGGTTTATGTTAATGTACAGATTCTACAAATGGTATGCCAAAAATCATGCCAAAATCAAAATCACCAAACAGTATCGTTAGATCAGCCGAGTGATGTCATGTATTCAATCGAGATGGATTGCAGTTCAACAAACTGGTTGCAGTGTACAAGACACGAACAATAAATGATTCTGTCATCCAAATCAGCACTAAACAATCTACCGATACTTTGAATAAACATCAATAAAAACATACTCTTGTGTGGTTGAATGAAATGCACACATCAAATACTTGATCCACATTGATGGTGACAATTACGCATTTTTTTGACTTTATTCTCACTTGGTCCCTATTGTTTGTATTGTTCCTACTATCCCTATGTCGCTAGCCGTAAGGGTTTTGAAAGACACAATGTTGCCCTTTAGACTTGGTGGAAACTGGCATCAGTCATACTATGAGACTGATTGCTTGTTGTGTACTTGAACTCCCTTATCTGGTGTTCCATCTTACACGAGTACAGTTGTAAAAATAGCCTTTAGCTTTGGCCCTTTAATCAATCCATGTTGTATAAATATCAAAACAAACTGCCAAAACTACCCAGTATTTCGACACTATCTGAATAAATTGCTGCTCGTCTGTATTGTTCATCTGGATAGTTTACAATGAAACAGGCTGTGATTTTTGTGATTTCGCTGCTGGCAGCCATGTCGTCGGCTATAGTCGTATCGACTTCTGAAAGTCCAGCTCCCACATTCGAACCATCACCATCACCATCGACATCAGGCTCAACATCAGGTTCACATCCACCTTCAGCTCCAGCACTATTATTTCGACCCCATAGTGATACTCGTGTCGCTAGTCTGTTTTCACGCTATGATATATTTTTGAAACAATACAATTCGAAAGTTGCTGAATGCAAAGTTTTAAAACGGGATTGTGAAAACCTCGACAGCATCGTACCTATACAAACGCTTATACATACGCAGACTCTAGATAAATGCAACCGTGATAGAGACTCATCAAAAAAAATGCGATTAAAGGCCACCTCCAACTGTATGAAAGAAAATTCTAAAAAGGCCAGGGATTTGTACCTTCAATCCCTTGCAAAAAAAATCCATATATGTGGTGAAGTCAATCGACTCAAAGCAAGAATGAACGAGGTCGAGGCTAAAGTTCAAAGCTTGCTATTCAATAATCAACAATAGCTTGATTAAATATCAAACTGCTATCAATATGCATAAAATTGAAACAATAAAGTTTGGAATCATGATATATGCATATTGTTTGTAGATGCACATTGTACAACAGTGAATGCAATGGATTGTCATTGGCTGTTGTTTTGAACCATTTTGTCAACAAATGCAACTGCTTATGACATGCAATAGATTTGGATAATGTACCAACAAAAAATCAACATAAACTGGTTTACCGAGTATGTTGTATACAACAATTGCTTTTATACATGTTTGATATGGATCATTCAGCTGGGACCATTGCATTGTTAATAATCGACTACAGACTCATGGACGTGTATTAAGCTAGTTTATATCATAATTATGACAGGATGTGTGATGAGATGATGCAGTGGACATATATACAACGTGTATTACAGTAAAAACATGGACTGATTGTTTGGACATGTATGGAGCAGAGCTGTTGTAACATCCAAACAACTATACTAAACATGTTGAAAAGCATCAAATGGCAGTAGGTTGATCACCAAGAAACAATGCTACAAGTCTGAAGTGCAGCATGATGACTATTTATCAATGTAATATTGATTGTCTGGTATTTACACTGTAAATCAATATCAAGTGGGTTCCAATTGCGATTTTACTGAGCATGATGGATAATGGTGGAAAATGTTTGGCAAGTCAAAGATATGGACATGTGGATGTGGATGCTAATCACCATTGAATCAAACCACTGCATGTTTTGTTGCACAGTAAATACTATACTGAACAAGTTCAAGTACAAATCCAAGTGTTTGTAATGCTACTGAGGCTGGTGATGAGTTACACTTGTGATTGAAACCTGATTGGTATTGCATGTCATGTGTCAATACGACATGACAAGCAATGTCATATTGGCACAATACACACATGCATGTCAGCATCATCAATGTGTACAACTATGCAATATACAATCAACTGTATTGTATTGGAAATACAAGTGTCAATGTACAATATGATACCATGTCAACCAAGACTGTGAAATGATCAGATATAATGCATGCAAATCCAAATTTATTGCAAGTTGAGTTGGAGTGATAATTGAATCAATTGGAACCAACAGATTAATGTTCAATCAATGGTTCGCGATCTTCATCTCCGGGTCGCTGAAACAATGATCCAGCATTACCCACAAGCCTGGAAAACACATTTCGTCTATTGGAAGGAACTCTCTGTCCAAGGGATCCAGATGGTCTACTTGATGATGGTTGCGGATCTTGACGCTGTTGATCACTAGGTTTTTTGCGTTGTTGTTGACCACCAGGATTCTGACCAAGAGATTTATTGCGTCCTAATGATTTTCCTTTACCACGTAATCCGTTAAAGTAACCTCTAGCGGAAGGATGTTTGCCGATAAGAGTAATTTTTTGATTAAATGATCTAGGATCCCAAATTCCAAAAACGGACTCCACAAGCTTTATTTCGACGCGATTCATTCCAAATTTAATATTATTTTTTTCGAACACGCACTCACTATAGCGGCTTCCAAGATCCTCAAGTTTGGCTTTTTGGGCTTCAAGATCAATCTTAGTCTTCTGAATTTTACCATTATATTCTGGACCGTCACCGCTTGTTTGAGATTTTTCTTCCAAATCTTGAATCTTTGTTTCCAAGTCCGTTACCAGCATAGTCTGGCTGTCATATTCAGATTTTAACGAGTCGCATATTTTTTCTTGCTCTTCAAAACCATACTGTATCTCTGCGTATTCTTTGAGAAATTCCTTGATGATGTCTGGAAGTGGATTAAGACCACCTAAGCCTATACCGTTTGGATTAGGAGTTGGCGAGGTGCTAGACTTGGTGCTTGTAGTTTCACTGGGAAGAATTGGATTGGCAATAGTGACCGAGCATGCAAGCAAGATCGATGACAATACAGCAATTAAAAGTTTCATTCTACTGGTTTGGTTGAGCAAGTTGTAATGTCATTCAACGAGCCAGTTTTGGATTGTATTTATGTCGGTTATCGAGTGGTGATAGTAAAAGCATATCCCTTGAATGACCGTTTTAAGGGTTAGTGTTACTGTCAGGGTTGTTGATTTGTTATCAACGTCAAACTTTGAAGGGATCTCCCTTTATATGGTGATCCACAATTTTGGTTGAGCCGCTATTTGACCATACATTCGAATATCATGTGGTTGATTATAAAGCTTCACCCTAAAAATGGCTATGGTCAAGGGTTAGGGTCAAGAAATGAGCATAAACCAAAACTGCAATGAGCTTGACACTCGACTATTAGTTGGTCATCAATATTGTTGTGATATTCCATGCTTGTTAAACTAGCAAGTGATTGGCATGATTCAACGTACAAGTAGTGTATAATGAGCATCGAATGATACCGTTTTACTTGAACAAGAGTGCTAAATCCGTTGGAATAAATGTAATTTAGTCGTCTATTTCTGTACTACATTTTACATCCTCATTGTTACACAACATCAAATGTCTGCAAAAAACAGCTGGAAATGGAATGCGTTTGTGGAAATAGGAAACACCATACACAAGATGACAGCAGTATTGCGTACATACAAATCAAAGTATGCTCTCATGATTGTCAACGGATTGATTGAAAACAACTTTATATCCAACTTGCCCATCAACAACCAACAACTCTGCAAGATCCTTTTTGCCAATATCACAGTATCTGGATGGAAATACGGAACCGATTCAAACTGCTGTCAATCAATACTGTCATTCAACACTACAAGGCTGACATTGAAAAGTTGTTTGACATCTCATTATCTCCAAAGAAAAACGGAATCCAGACCAGATTCGCTTGGAATGTCAACAACAACTGACTGTTTGTTGCTACATCAAGACTCGTCAGTACAGACCCACACAATACAATGTAAGAGATATCAGGCAACCAGATACAAATGAACTGTTTGTCTGCAATATGCTGCATCATATTGGAATGGGTTCTGAAACTCGTTGTATCATTGCATCTCACAGCACCAAAACAGTCTACATTGCTATCAAGTATTGCCATGTGGTGCTATTGTCCGAGTTGACAAGGATACAGCAAACAATACCCAACTTTGATTGGATTTGATATTTCGTATCCTGTGTATATGCGATTGTGCTGTCAACTCATCAAACTGCGGTCAAGTCGATGATAAAGCAATGATTGTCGACTTTTGTATCCAAAAACAGTCAAAAGATTACATTAAAACAGACATTATGGACAGATTCTACAAAGGAAATGGTAAATTCCATTATTCTGGGTTGATGCAAATCGCAGTCAAAACAACAAACGCTGTAAACATGGATACGATGAACAAGTCGCTGTAGGAATGGAATGCAAGCTGCTGGAGAGTATTGAGCGAGCCGAATCGGAGATTGATGGATTGGTTTAAAATGGGGTAACAGACTGATATTTGAAACGATTTACAACGATATGTCCATGATCTTGAAGCAACAGTTGCAGTTCTAATGGAATATTTTGTTGGTAGCATTCATCTTTAAATGTAGGCATATTGGTATCCAGCAACAATGGAAAATGTGTAATATTACAACTGTAATGTCTGGACAACTGACTGTCTGAATAACAGTAACTATTTCCAGTGATGCTGATTTGTAAAAACTCGAATTATTCAACAACACTCTATCAATGCATTTGAAAAAGTGATTGTACAGAATATTCGTGTTGGTTTAGCATCTTTTTACGAATGGCAAACTTCAAATTATACCAAAAGGTTGGATCAATCCAGAGATATGGCCAAGTTATTGGATACAATGGAGGCAGATAAAGACTGGGCAATTTTTAGAGCAAGCAACTGTGATCGATTTATTGACCAAGACAATGTGCCCTTGGTTGATCCTGCAAACATCATCTATGACGGATGTGACGATCTTGCCATTCGCGTTGTTCGACAAGGATCGTTACTGCGCAAAGAAGGTGTGTTTAAACGATCCTATCGGCCCGTCAATGCTGTCCTGTCCACTTCTGGATATCTTCATACTCTGCCACCACTTTCATCAACACCCATAGGAGCTACGCATTCTGACACTTCATCTGCAGGCGGTCCATTTTCTCCTACTGGCAGCAAACCGGATTTTTCGGCTGATTTCATACTTGAAATGCCTGAGCTGACGCTTGATTTGGCAGAATACACCTTGCTTTCACTTAATCTTGGCGACAAAGATCACAAAGACATTGTTTTTGTTGGGAAAAACTCGGGTATGTTTGGACGAGATATCAAACACAAATTCAAGGGGAAAACCATGGTTGAAAGTGCGGATTGGTGGACTGCAATCAATGAACATATGAAACAGATGGGAACACGGACTTTGGTTGGAACACCCACTACACAGCACTCAAAACCAGCTTTTGCTGGTACTGCTCCTTTACCAAAAGAAAGTGCAGATGGATCGACTGGACTTTCTCAACGCGCTGCTGCATCTGTAGCTACTGCGAATGCTCCGTCAATGTCTCTTCAAGCTCGATTGGGAGCCGTTGTAAGTCATAGCAAATCCGATACGATTCATGCTACTTCTGGTACACGACCAGTGAGTATGCCTGCACCACCTCTACCTGGTCGACCCAAAAGTACTATTGTACCTACATTGAGACCCAAATCTGGATCGCTTATTGACGAATCATTTGATGATTTGCCTAGTAGGAGAGATTCGTTATCACCTCCGATTTCTTTTACAACTACTTCAAATGATCAAATTCCTACACCTGCTCATGTAGCTGATTTTGCTTCATTTCCACCTCCCGACACGAGTGACAAGACCGAGGTGGGCAATGTATCTGCTTTATCATTAAGTGAACAAATGGAAATGAAATTAAGCCATGCTACAAGTGGTGGTCATTCTCATGATGATCCTGTTGAACTGGACACGCCATCACCCAAAGCAAAACTAGCCAGTCTATCTACCGGAACTAACAATCCATGGGACACATTTCAAGACGAATCGGGTGGTTGGTAATGTCGTATATGGAACTCGTTCAATTCTCTACAAGGCTTATTGTGGCATCTGCCATGTTTATTCAACTATTAAAACCTTATTTACCAAGATAATTTGTTTTTTAAACTTGAAAGCTATCCAATGGAAATTAGAGGTAGAACATACAATAGCTCAATTATTTTATTGATTTGGAAAAAATAGCAATGATTGTTGTATTCGGTAGTATAGCAATACTCTCCAAAAAGTAGCAACATAAAATACGGAATAGCAATATCAAAACAGGTGGTGAATATAAAAATGGTAGGGTACGGGAAACACTATTTTCGAGGAGGCAATGGAGGCTGTTGGCTAGATGTGCCAGTGGAAGTATTGGGCATGGAACTGGCAGCAGCAGCAATACCAACGGTTTCATAAACCTGACCCAAGATCCGCAAAGCATCAGCACGTCGTTTACGTAACTCGGTCGACACACCAGGTGCATCTCCGAGAGCATCGTCGCATACATCGCGTAGCACAGATTCAACTTCTAATTTGGATCCTCTCCACAAAGCTTCTAGTCCCTTTGTTGCCGCTTCATATTCCAGTTGCGTGCGGAGTTCTTGCTCCTGGGGTGTCAGTTCGACTTTGACATCCTCATCAACAGTCTTTTCACCTCCTTCACCTGTTTTTTTTTGTTTTTTTATCCATTTCTTGAAGTTTGGTGAATTTGCTTTGCAGATCTAGAGCCGTACGAAACGTCCCGACCGTCTCGTTTAAAATGTGAGTTTTTTCTTTGATAGCTCCGCTTACTCGAGACCCAAGTCCCCATACTCGATGCCATAGCACAGCACCCCCATCCTCTGCAGCAATTTTGGCAATCCACTGATCAGCTTTTAAAACATAGGTGAATCCAATCGCTCTCAACAATTCGGGTTCATAGCTTTCCAAAGCAAGTTGTTGAGCTTCGATAGTAGACAAAGCACGAAACGTGTCGAGTGATTCGTTTGCCAAGCTATTCAAAGAGATCCCCAAAGGTGGAGAAGAAGTAGGATCAGGAAATGGAAACGCATCAGTGTAAAGCGAAAGCTTGGCAACAAGATTATGCGACAGTTTCTGAATACGTTCTTTACGAATCAAACGACGTTGTTTGTACATCAATGCTGAGTCTTGTTTGGCTTGAGTGGTAGCATCTGTAGATGGCACTTCTGTTCCCGAGTTGATGGTAGAAGAGTTGGAGTCAGTGGTCAAGTCATTAGATTTGGATGGATCTTTTGCAGCCATGACGTCTTTAAAATCCCGAGCAATGGATATTTCACCAATGATATCAACAAACATATCACCACCAAACTGTTGTCTAAAGAATTGTTCTGGATCGACAAACACGGATCCTTCAGAACCCACTGCAGCAGCCTTTCCATGAATATTATAAAATGAACGACGCTGTGGATCCGACAAGACTAAAATTTAAACATTAGTATAGTTTTTCTGGATACACATGAACCATCAAGTCTGTACCTTGATAAGCTTCAGATATTTGTTTAAACATTTCTTCAGCCAATGGATTGTCCAAGTTTTTATCAGGATGACACTTTATAGCCTTGAGATAATACGCCTTTTTGATGACAGCACTAGACACCGTAGCAGGAATCTCCAACAAATCATAATATTCCATATCGATTGGATGGTCATCTAAATCAATCATGAAATTAGAAGACAAGAATCATCCTTTTTCAAAGGTTTTACAATTACCTGAGCCGGTTTTTCCAAGAGTAGTTTTTGGTCTGCGACTGGAAGCATTGTTGGTAGATTGGTCCGAGGCATTTGTAGTTTTTTTAGCAGAAACAGATGGAGTCTGTTGAACAGCAGAAGTTGGAATAGAACAAGTCTCTACAAGAAAATCAAACCACTCTATAAACAGAAAAGGCATAAGCTGGAGTAGCAGGAAGATAGAATTCAATGACTACAGAACAGTTTGGACACTTTGCAGTGACAGAAGGTTTTGGTCTCCTCGATTCAATAACAGGAATATGAGTTGAATCGCTCATGTTATCAACAACCAAATCTCAGCAAATGCAAAATGGAACACTTGTGTTGCGATTTCCTTGATTTTGTTGGAATTGCAGGCTTACAAACTCATTTTTATTAGAATGTCAGCAAGAGTTGTTGCACAATACAAAACTGCATTTCGCGATATTATTGTTGAACGGTTTAAACCAGATTCAATAGTAAATGTGTCGTTTTGTTGATTCAAAAATGTATATTTCGTAAATGAAACTCATCTTCAATTGTCTGATTTACAAGTTGGTTTTGGAATACTTGAAATAGTACCGCAGTATGTATTGAACAGTGGAAAATGTAAAAAACAATAGTAGTATAGATAGGGCACTGAATGATACCACTTTTCTTGGTAGATGCTCTCTGCTAAAAGTTGTTCAAAGTGTCTGGAGTTGATCTCGCCTGTGACAGGTGATTTATGCTAAAATGCCATGGACAATCAATGTCAAATATAATGGTCAAGACTCGGTGCTTTATTCATACAAATAATTGTCTAATTCATTCCAACCCAAATGTACTATCTCAAGTATTTTCAACCAGACTAAGGAGCAAGTTTGTTTCTTCCATTCGAGCAACAGGGGAGCAATTTCGTGTAGAGAAGCCAAAGTCAATGATATATGGATTCCCAGATTCATCAATCAAGATATTCTCCTTTTTGATATCGTTATGTAGAATACCGGCCTCGTGAATGCTTTCGAGTGTTTCCAACAACTTCTGCTTTTGCTGTTCAGTGAATCCATTGGCCACCGTACCACAGATAGAAACACCTACACAGTACAGAATGTCCTCCACAAACCCATGACAAACGAATCTAGGTATGCCATTCCCTTGTAGCCCCGATAGCTGTTCATACACAGAAACCTCATTCAGCAATTCTGGAAGCATTTCTCCGTGCTTGGCAATATCAGCAACCTTGAGAGCAATACGGCTAGATCCATAGTAATCCAAATACACTTTGCTTCTTCCTTCACCAAGAACTGTATCAAATTTGAAATCATCAACATCAAAGTCTTGGGGTTGCTCGTTGATTTGAATTCCAGACGACAAAGAACTGCATCCTCTGGAGAGACTAGCACGCGGAGATACTCTAGTACTACTTGGTCGAGAGATTTGGGTAGCAGAACTAGCTCTAGACGGACGCTTTGATGCGGGGGGAGAATCCATATGATTGTGATTGACGATGCTGTTGAAATACGATAAGCATTGTTGAACAGTGGGAGTTTGAGCAGTAAAGGAGATTCCCTCGGAAACATACAAAGTTTCATGAACTTGAGGTTCTTCACAAACGGCACATTCTTGATTTCGATAAACAAACCAGGTGTTTTCGTATGACGACAGAATCCCATATTGTCTGTGGTTCAATCGCATATAGTGGTAGAGTTGGTCAAGAGCAGACGCACGTGTCCTTTCTGTGTCGTATGAATTGACAATATCACTGATAGGCAAGGTCCAATTGCCCTTTTCTTCAACAATGGCGACAATCTCTCCATTTCTAGTCATTAAATGATCTGGCTCTCCTACGCAGCTTGTGATTTGACGTCGTGCCTTGAATTCAGAAGGAGGAATGAAACACTTGGCAGAGATATTGAGCAAATTGTCGAGAATGAAGGGTTGAAGACTTTGAACTTCTTCGGTGATAACTCTGGGAACAAACACAGGTTTTTGTACTCTTTGAGAATGCAGATGATGATTAGCACCAATCCAATCAACAACGCTTTGCTTAAAATCAGACCACAGGAAAACATGTGTCGGCTTCTTCCAAATTCTGCCAGAAATGTTGGGTCTTGACACAGGATTGTCATACACCGGTTTAGGAAGAGAACAAACCATATGCTCGTCCATAGTGATAGTATCGCTTAGAGAGCGAATAATCAGTGGATGGTCGTAGGAACCAGTAGGTTGCTGAATATCAATCAAGAGAGTATTCCCAGGAATAGCAGGTCCATCAGGCAAGTGGAGAGTGAGCTCGTCAACAAAGGTAGAAGCAAGAGGAGAGTTGGGAAGTGCTTGGAAAGCAACAACCAGGCCACCAATGTCAGTCAGTGGTCTTCTTCTTTCTAGTTCTCCATTGAAGTGAGTTTCAATTTTCACTGGCTGGTAGTCCAGATATTTGATGTAGAATGCTTTGTTTTCCATTGGAGTTTACTGGAGAGAATTGAATGGAATGAAATAGAATAAGAATGGAATGAAATGAAAAAAAGAAAAGAAAAAATTGGACTTTAAATCCAAAACTCGATATCATGTGAATAATGTGAGACAAATTCACACACTTTGAATAGTGTTTAAGCATTTTTGTGTTTATTTGTATTGTTCAATCGAGTGTCAATTCAACTCAATTGATTACGTCATTCATATAATGACTCGAGTCTTTTATTCAACATTTTAATATTCAATTATTGTTAATCAGTCAATTGTTGGATTAGTAAATGTGTTACAAAACATTCATTTACATGCTGAATCTGACAAGTGGATAATGATTGTTCCAATCAACACATGGATTGGATTGACTGCAATATTGTCATTGATTGCAGTCACTGTTGACCAATACATTGTAATACATTGACAGTCTCGACATCAACATTGTCATTCATGTCAAGTTGTGTGTAGTTGCTAATATTACACCACAACAATAATGACAACTTTCGAGTCCTGTGATGCGCCATTTCAACTATGACCGGATCGAGGTTGATCACTTGTCAATACACGGGTCAGTTGTATAATCGTATGACTGTTGGTTAACCAATGTTTGACTGTCAATATTTGAATCATGAATATTGTCCAACATAATCGTCACTAACATTGTCGTTTGATTGCCTTGTTTTGTGAATAATCATTGTAATGTCATTTGTTCAGTTGTTGTTGGTTTATTGAAACCATGTCACAATTCTTGATATATTGCACGTAATCTTGTAATTGTTGGTGTTGTCTGTAGTAATTCTGTCAATGTATACGAATGGCACTTGTTGCTAATTGGTAGTTGTTTATGATTAATACACAACCGATCAGGTTTGGTGACCATTCTATGCACATATATATTTGACATTATATCGGACTGTTATGTTGTTTGATCCAATAGTAGTATATGTCAGTCATACTATAATACTACAGGTTTGTTGCAATCTCCATACAACCTATATCCAAAACTGCACAAACACTGTCATTCAAGATTGATGAGTATGCAATCACAAATGAATCCAACGCATTTTTGCTGTATATAGTTGTATCGGCTGTCGTGTTTGTTGGCTTGCCTGTTGACTTGACTATATCTGATATTACACGGGCTATTCAACAATTGTATTGAATTCCGGTTAGTATCGAGTCATTTGAGTCGTTCGAGTAGTCAAGTTGCTTGGTTTGCAATGTGTTGTGTCCAGGAATCACTTGCAATCAAACCATCACCAAACCACAAGTTAACAACACCAAATGATATATGACTGGTTTTATTAACACATTGCAAACACTCGACGAATTAGCCATGAATCAGGTTCAATCATCAACCGCCAATATTGGAAAAGCGTGTATTCCTGGTTTAGTTGATGATGATCCGAGTATGCGGTATTCGTCACAGTTTGATTTGGTCCAAACAGGTTTTGTAATGGTTTCAACAATGTCTGATGAATGACATGCTACAATCGCAGTATATTGATATTACCGCATGATACAACTGTTTGGTTGACCAACCGACTCGAATGTTGATGGATTATTATGCCAATCGACTGTTTTGACTCGATATCACACTTGACATGCCAACACATGCGACATATGATGGAGTGTATAATTGCAGTTTGATTGATTCAATGTTGTGTTACGACATGTGTTACAACATCAGTCACCATGTGTAATATAGTTTGTATATCCAACAACACATTGGAGTGATTGATTGTCGTTCCGATCGATCGAATGTCAATATGTTTGTACAACAGTTTGGTACAACTGACTGTCTGTGGATTATTATCACACGAGTCAATGCTGACCTGATTTGCGATATTCAGTGTTGTTGGAATATCAACACAACATCAACACCAAACATCAGATCGACACTGCACGTTGATGTTGATGAATGCAACATGAATATTGAAACAATGCATCATAATGCGTACAAGTCGCAGATTGCAGTTCAAACTCAATGTAAAGTGCACATTGTTACAGTTTGGTCATGAACAAAGCGATACGCACAATGTGCAGTTCATGTCTACGACTTGACTGATTGTTAGACAACGACCATTTGCATTGTTGAACAGTAAACTGAACAGTAAATGACCATCAAATGCATGGCTTGGTATTGACATTCAAGCAATCACCATGATTGTAATATTTGCAAGTTGTCCACAAGTTGTTTACAAACGACCATCAATTGACAATGGCATGCATGTGCATGGTTGACTATACAATACACTACATGAACCAATATTACTGGCTGAATACAGGTCACAACTGCGAGTATCCATGTGGTAATGGACTGACATTGGTGTTGATACCCAATTGATTGGCTAATCGATCATCATCAATTGCATCAGTGATTGGTATATTCAACTGATATACACCATGTCCGAGTCTAATACATGTTGATATATGCGTGTCAATCAGCAATACAGATTTGTGGCCATTACAGTCGAATGTGAGTCGAGTCGATCACTAAATCAACGAATCAATGATTGCATTCTAATTGACCAATATCGAAGCGGTTGATGGCACAATCTACATCCGACTTTGAGCAACTGTATTACTCCGTTTGTTGTACAATACACGACATGATCAGTTGGTGGTATCATGCAACTGACAAGTGATTGCAAGTATGACTGATAGTCACAATCAACACTGGTTGTTATCATGTCATTGATGTATATGAAACAAACCATGTCAATGTATCAATCAACAATCCAGTAACTGTTGATGTAATACTCAACACAATATACAATCAATGATATGGTTGTTGGCCCATTCACAATACTCGATAAATACCAACATATCAGAAAGCTTAAATTTATTCAAAATCAAATTCATCGACACATCATCAATCTGAATCTGATTTCGGTTCTTCGAATCTCAACTCATGCTTTTTCATAAACCTTTTCAATTGTTTTCTAACACTGTGTACTCTTATTTTTGCCTTTTCATACTCTTGTTTCAATTGAATTTCATCCTCTGGGTTATACTTGGATCCATGTATATCTTTGCCCATTTCTAGCACTGACCATTGTTTGAATCCAAGAGTCATAGATTCATAATATTCTTTACGTTTTTTCTCTCGTATCTCTTTAGATGCTTCAAGTCTTTTCTTTATACGATCAAAGGTTCTCTGATATCTTTCGCTTAATCCAGCTATTTGATTCGACCCAGTATTAGCAGGCTCATCTTCGTCCATTGGTTGTTGTTGGTTTTGATTGGAAATACTTGGACTGATTTCATCAATTGGCCGTTTCCGACCTCGTTTGGAAGTACTTGGATCAACTACATCAATTGATTGCTGTTGGTCTTGATTGGAATTTTTTGAACTGACTGCATCAATTATTTCTTGCCAGTCTTCAGGAGTGCTTACACTGATTTCATTCATTATGAATTTCCAATATTTATCAGAAGTGTTTAAATCGGATTGATCCATTGAATGCTGTTGGTCTTGACTGAAAGTACTTGGATCAGCTATATCAAACAGTTTATGCCATTCTTCAAAAGTATCCGAATCGACTTTATCTGTTGAGTATTGCTGGTTTTTGTCGGGAATTCCTGTATTGTGTTCATCAGTTGATTGTCTCCGACTTTGTTTGGAAATGCTTGAACCGTGTTCATCAATCGGCCGTTTTCGACCTCGTTTGGAAGTGCTCGGACTGGGTTGATCAATTGGTTGATGCTGGTCTTGGTCGGAAGTATTTGAATCGGGTTTATCAATTGGGTCAGAAACTTGGCTGGAAGTACTTGAACTGGGTTGATCTACTGTATTTTGCCAATCTTGGTCTGAATCAATCGGATCAAATATGCTTTGCCAGTCTTTGTCAAGAATGCTTGAATTAATTTCATCCATTACTTTTTGCCAGTCTTGGTTGGAAGTATTTGGATTAGGTTCATCAGTCGGACCAGACATTTGGCTTGAAGTGCCTGATGCTTGGGGTGAGTCATCGTTATCAGTCGGGATCAGTATTGCATTAGTGGTTGCTGCCGCAGTCAGCACGAATACAATATCAACCAATTTCATTAGATTGGTCAATGGGTTTAAACGATTAATACAAAAGTAGTGTCGATTATAGGAATGAACATACTCGATTGTATTTGTATTTTTGTATAGTAAACCAACCCTTTTAGGTTAACCAACGACACAGGGTTACTTGATTGCTTGTAGTGAGCCAATATCAAACTAGGCAGTATGATGCTCCCTAATCACAATATCATATTGATCAATTTGATGATCATATCGATTGAATTATGCTTTTACGACCCTTTTATCAGGTATATTGAAAAGCACCCTTCATGAGTGTTGTGTAATCGCAAATGCTCCTTTTTACAACCATATTCATGTCAAATGGATCACTTTAATATTCATCCAACAATGTCTGTATTCTGCATTGCAATATACAATGATTACTACACATTGACTGCATTGCGTGTTCGATATACAACAACCATCATATGACACACAATCAAACCATAATGTTGAATCTATACTTTGTGCACTCTTAGTAATCATACATTGTACGATCACCAAGTTTGAACCCATATCCATATATTGTGTTTGACTGTCAATATTGTCAATACAACTCTGTACACTCATTTGTTGTATTCTGAATCACAGATACAATCACAATCTAGTTCAACAACAATCATGACACATGTCAGTAATGCAACTGTTTATTACACACCAACACTGTTATTTGGTGGTCCATTTACATCAATATGGCTGAAAGTTGTTGTTATATCACGTATTCTGGACATGATTTTGATATTACACATCCAGTTCCATCACATTGTTGCTGACCCATCATTGTAATGCTGTATGTATCAAACACTGGCATGTCACCACAACCATAACCAGTAAAACGACACTCGAGTTGTTTACTGTGGTCAGTATATGCAGCCTAGTTCAACTACACATACTAGATCCAGTCTGTTGGTTGTTTCAGTTGACCATGACTCACTTTTGATGTTTTGTCCGTGATCGACAATACAAATGTGTCGAACTGAACCCAAACTACACGACTCGACTGTTTGTGTCAATTGGATCGTGACTGAGATATGCGATCATGATGTGTATTCAATCCATACCATGTATTACCAATGCAATAGTATGCGTGACCATCGTGTATCAAACAATTACGATACACACTGGACTGATCCAATACATGCACGGCTTGAACATATCACACAATCAAACATGAACACACCACATTAAATATGCATATAGTATCACTTTGTCACTAATGAATTGTATTCAGTCGAGTTTATTGAGAGTCTGTTTGCGACTCTTGACAGCGTGGTGAGTGTCTTCAGGTACAGCTACTTGATGATTATCACCAAGAGTTCCGATGTACATCATATCAACTGTAAAATAGTCATGGTCATCATCCATGCAACAAATAACCAGTTTATTACTATATCTGTTTAGCCATCAAATTTCTTGTAATTAGGCTTTGAATGCTTACTACCACGGAGAGTACTACCAAGTCGCGACAATGATCTCCTAAGAGTAGATGTGCCATCTGAACTTGAACCACTTGGTTGTTCAGGCAATCTAACAGTATTCATCAAATTCATGATCAATATCAATTGACACATCCACACACCAATATCAAACAACTTACTGTGATGGTGACCAGAGCACTTCATGACCGTTTGAAATAATAGGATATCCATCAGTCGAGACTTCGCATCCACATCCAGGACCAAATCCAATGCGTGTATTTTGTAAATCAAATGTCAATCCAAGTCGAATCATAAATTGTATACCAAGAGTTGCGTAATCACTTGAACAAATTTTTACAGCAAATCTAACTATAATCCAACATATATATTAGTCAGGTTAATCAAACAACACACATTACATACAATTGTCAAATATTTACCATATTTAGAGTCAATTCTCTGCATATAGTCTTTGGGACCTAGTTTGATTGTTACAACGGAATCGCGATTGTCATCAGTTACAGGGGTTTGAGCAAACATTGTAATTGAAAGCGACGGCATCTTGTTCCAATCGATATTATAATTGGGCTCAAACATTAAATAGTTTTTCCGCAATCTCTTTTTAATCCTTCTTTTGCCGAGGTGATTGTTACTAAACATAGTATTCTTGACAGTGATCGCATCACTATCAAGAATAGCATCAATCAACGTTGTCACGACTATTTCAGGGAGACATATATATGTAAAGCATGTATGTATAACCGAATACAAAGTACGTCCATATTCCACCTTTTTTTGGAATCCAGCAGGCAGATCCACTTGTTTGTCATTGACTAGTATACTCTTGATGTCGACAGTAAATTCATCGGTTGTTGGTGATTGTACCCATGCAACACTTTTTCCATCCGTTCTGCATTTTGGAGTTATGTCCGTGTTTCCTATATTGATGAAGCTTTCCTGCAACATCTCATATGGACATAGTTGAATACTAACCTCGTTACTGGGAATGACATTATTGCTGTACAAAGCATCCATCGCAGTGGTTTGTGAATGATGATTTGACAACAAGGGATAGGCAAACCCAAATACTCCTTGTTTGAGTTTTCCACCAATGCCAATTAGATCTGGCGACTTTTTTTCAACCAAGATTGCTGGTAAATTGATGCCAGTTATTTCGGTACCCGGAATCGTCACAGCGGCTGTGGAACTAAATCCACTATACTCTTCGCCTTTGTAATTTATAGTAACGGTCTTTCCACTTGTAATACTTTGTATAGCCAAACCTATATCGCTGCTTGAACTAGAAAGTGGTACGATCGTATCAGCCATTGATGAATCGACTTGTAAATTCAACTATTTTAAACAAGTATGAGATTGATTAAACGTGATGCAAATTGATATCAAACTACAATGCATGACATGATACATACATCGACTCCATTAACATTGGATCTAATTGTGAAGCATTTGTTAATACCACCACTCAATTCAACGGGTGATCGTTTTGATAGCCTATTGTTTGATTGACCAGTAATTTCAATTGGTGATTCTAATACAAGTCGAACTGCAGAAACCGCCTGTAACGCAAGTAGAACGCATTCTAGAGTAATCAGCATTGTATCGAGTAATGTGATGAAAGTGTTGTGAATCTGGTACATGATTGCCGTTTTATAATGACGGCAGCTTCAAGGGTGACAATCGACACTTTCCAAATGGGTATTTAGAAAACGCCAAAAACACCATGCAGGGTGGATCAATATACAAACATTGATGTTAGTGGAAAATTAACCTCAGTAATATGCTGTGTCGATATTCCAAATTGCGGTCATGTATCCAGTGATCAGATAGCGTCAGATCATTACCCTGATCATGGATAATTATCATCACACATACAATCCATTACTACAACACATACTGACACTGTATACCAAATACTTGACTGATTGTCCAATTGGTCATGTTTTGGATCACTCGGACACAACAGCATCAAACAGCCTGTTGTTTCAGTATTTCAAAACCATGACTTTTCCATTGATATGACTGCACAGTCATTTTAGGTCAATGTAGACTGTACACATCAAACACTGCTGATTGTGTCACAACATGATCACCATCAAACTCGGCAATCTGTCGCTGCTACACTGAATGAGTGACATTGTACTATAATTGAATTGGAGATTGGCAGGTCGTTCAACAAACTGGCCGTGTCAACAGGTCAGATTGTCATCGTGTACATGAACCACAATGGATGATCATGTCATTCAAATCGGCACACAATCTACTGATATATGCAAAACAACACCACCAATACAATACAAATCAAACCCAATCACAAACGTGGTGTTGAATCCAATGCATGCGAGTACTTTTAAACACATGATACACACTGATGGTGATGGTTGCTGACAGTCACATTGCAGTGTACATGTCCACCAGTGTCCACTGTCATGTCGATTGTTGCTATCCGTGACATCCAACTAGATCACAATCAATGTCTAACAAATACAACACAGTAAACTAGCCACGAGTATCCAAGAGTATATCAATTGATGTGATCCAACAAAACAGCATAGTATTGACTGTTTTGTTAAAGTGCATTCAATCAAGACACTCCAGTATCTCGAGTAGAAATATCAGATCTGTTCACCTTTGTACTGAATCCGCAACAACTCGCACAGATTAGAAACAAAGTTTGGACAAGTCGAAATAGCTCAAATTTACAGCTGAAACCAAAATGGTATACAATCGCATTCATGTAGAGTTGAACACTATCTTGCAGTGATTGACTGTTGGTTTGGAATAAACAATGCTGAATATTGGTTGTAGTTTTGTACTTGACATTGACTGTTGACTCAATATACATTATGAATTATTATAAACAGTGTCGATGATATGATGCACACAAACTATGATTTGAACTGAAATAGTCTTGAACCGGCGTTTGTTGTTTCTGTTGTATTTTGAATCACGGATACGATTGCAATCTAGTTCAACAACAATCATGGCACATGCCAGTAATGCAACTGTTGTTTGTATGCCAACCATGACATGACACTGGCTGTTTATTACACACCAAAACTGCCACTTAGTGGTCCATTTGCGTCAATACGACACCACCAATACCACATCACATATATTACATTACAAACTGACACAACACTGATTGACCAATATCAAACCAGTTGATGGCATAATCTACATCCAACTTTGAACAAGTGTATTGCTCCGTTTGTTGTACAATGCACGATATGGTCAGTTGGTGGTATCATGCAAGTGCGATTGGTAGTTACAATCAACACTGGTTGTTATCATGTCATTGATGTATATGTAATAAACCGTGTCAATGTATCAATCAACAACCCAGTAACTATTGATGTAATACCCAACACAGTATACAATCAATGATATGGTTGTTGACTCATTCACAATACTCGATAAATATCAACATATCAGAAAGTTTAAATTTATTCAAAATCATCAATCCAACTCCGGCTCTTCAAAATCTAAACCATGCTTTTTCATAAAACCTCTCAGGTCTCGTCTTAAATTGTATACTTTTCTGCTTGCCTTTTCATACTCTTTTTTCAACTGCTTTTCAGTGTCTGGGTTGTACGTTGAGTTGGGTATCTCTCTGCCCATTAATAGCGCTGATTGCTGCTCCAATCCAATTGCTTGATGGTCATAATATTCTTTGCGTTTTTTCTTTTGTATTATTCTAGACGCTTCAAGTTTTTGATTTATACCATCAAGAACCTTCTGATATCTTCGACTTAATCCAGTCACTTGATTCGATCCAGTATTGCCCGACCTGTCATGAATCATTGGTTGTTGTTGGTCTTGGCTGGGAATATTTAGACTAATTATATTCATTAGGCTTTGCCAGTATTTGTCAGAAGTGCTTGGACCAGCTATATCAGTTGGCTGTTTTCGGACTTGTTTGGAAGTGCTCGGACCAGCTATATCAGCTGGCCGTTTTCGTCCTCGTTTGGAAGTGCTTGGACCAGCTATATCAATTGGTTGTTGTTGGTCCTGATTGTGAATATTTGAATTGACTTCATCAATCAAGTCTCGCCAATCTTCTGGAATGCCTGGATCGGGTCCATCTATTATGATTTTCCAATCTTGTTCAGAAATACTTGGACCCAATTCATCAATTGGTTGTTCTTGAGCTAATTTGGAAGTACTTGGATCAACTACATCTATCGATTGTTGCTGGTCTTTGTCGAAAATGCTTGAATTAATTATATCCATTAGGCTTTGCCAGTATTCGGAAGTGCCTGGATTAGGTTCATTGGTTGGACCAGATACTTGACTCGAAGTGCCTGATGCTTGGGGTGAGTCATCGTTATTAGCCGGTATCAGTATTGCATTAGTGGTTGCTGCCGCAGTCAGCACGAATACAATATCAACCAATTTCATTAGATTGGTCAATGGGTTTAAACGATTAATACAAAAGTAGTGTCGATTATAGGAATGAACATACTCGATTGTATTTGTATTTTTGTATAGTAAACCAACCCTTTTAGGTTAACCAACGACACAGGGTTACTTGATTGCTTGTAGTGAGCAACCATCAAACCATAGTATGCTGATCCCTGTTCATAATATCATATTGATCAATTTGATGATCATATCGATTGAATTATGCTTTTACGACCCTTTTATCAGGTATATTGAAAAGCACCCTTCATGAGTGTTGTTTAGCCACAAACGCTCCTTTTTACAACTGTATTCATGTCAAATGGATCACTTTAGTATTCATCATGCAGTGATTACTACACATTGACTGCATTACTTGTTTGATATACAACAACCATCATCATGACACATAATCAGACTATAGTGTTGAATCTACACATTGTACACTCTTAGTAATCATACATTGTACGATCACCAAGTTTGAACCCATATTCATGTATTGTGTTTGACTGTCAATGTTGTCCATACAACTCTGTACACACATTTGTTGTATTCTGAATCACGGATATGATTGCAATCTAGTTCAACAACAATCATGGCACATGTCAGTAATGCAACTGTTTATTACACACCAACACTGTTATTTGGTGGTCCATTTACATCAATACGGCTGCAAGTTGTTGTTATATCACATATTCTGGACATGGTTTTGATATTACGCATCCAGTTCCATCATATTGTTTCTGACCCATTATTGTAATGCTGTATGTCACCATAATCATGGACATGAACATGAACATGTGGTTTCACGTATAATATTACAACCACGCATGTCGTTGGTTGAATCATCACTACTAGTGTATACTACAATACACTACACTACATGTATGTTGACATGTGTTGTACCAATTTGGTTGCATTGCTACAATGTGGCATGCTCCAACCTGTTTGAATGACTGTTGTGCAACATATTGGTATTGTACACATGTGATACTGGTCACCAACAAAGTGATCAGCGGTATTCTATCGTATCATTCAATCACTGACTGCCAATACTTCAATTATGAATATTATCCACCATTTCATGACACCATCTGATACATTCAGTGCACAGTAGCTGATTGGTGCAATATGATCAATTCAAGCATACTATTACATTGGAAATGGTGGTGACAATGCAAGGTGTTTATTGGAAAAACATGACTGAATGCTTACATGACGAATGCAAATTGACAGTATAAATCATATATACACACTGCAGTACAACATATTCTAAACGAGGTTGTTAATAGCGTGATTTCAGTTTTACAATGAAATTGAATTACCAAGCAGTCTAGTGTTCAAGCATTGATTTACTATACACTTTTAGTTCTGGTGGTTTGCGTAGAAATGTTCAAGTAGACTTTTTATATCCAATGAGTTCTAGCATTTGTCGTTTGAGTCTATCAAACCTTGATTCTGGTGGAGGAAATTGAAGATCATATTCTTGAGTTGCGCTAGATTCACTTAGATATCTAAGAATTCTAGTCTCAGGGTTAAAGTGTATTTTAGCTTCCCTTGAACCAGCATCGTGACTTGATTTCTGATGATGTTTTTTAGAATGATCGTGTTTTGAGCCGTGGGGTTTAAAAGTAGATCCGGGTTTCAAGATGGATTTTAATTCTGGAGTAGGTTCAGATACAACGCTTATCGATGCTTCTTCGAGAGGTTCAAGAGCCAACTTGCAACACACCCATAATCTTCCTAGTGCACATTTCTCCAATTTTTTTTGATCAGATGAGCTCATTCTACGCCTACGCCCTGATTGTTTAGCCGTTAGTACTCTTTCTTTTGCCTTGGCGCTCATCTTGTGTGGATATCCGTCTCCAACATTTTCTGGAATTTTCATACCCATATCCCTCATGCGTTCCTCGACTTCATCGAGTTTTTGCTGAAGTGTGAGAATAGGTCGCTCGTTCTCTGGGATATAGTTTTTAGGAAGATGGCAGGCGTCGTCGTATGATGCACCATCAAATATATCATCATCAAACCCAAATAACTCGAATAACTCAAATAATTCATCGGGCTCGTTGGACTCTTCAACAGAGCTGTCTGAATCATCGGAATCTACAGTTGATTGAGCTACATCATGATTGGTTCCAGTTGATTGTTGTTCTGTTCCAGTTGAAGCGCAAATACCAGTGTGTTGCTGCATGTGTGTTGAGCATTCTTTTACAGGTTCTGATTCGATGGCAGACGGACGATCGATGACTACCGCACTGACTGTCACCGACAATAGCAACAACACAATAGTCGATATGAATTTCATCCTGTTGACGAGAATGAATGTGATAAAGTTTGTCAACTAGTAGGACAATTCTTGGTAATGAATGGGTCGGTTGTGGATATGCACTATGCTTTCATGACGGTTAAAAATATATAATCAAGACATAA
Source organism: Batrachochytrium dendrobatidis JAM81 (assembly GCF_000203795.2). Taxonomy (NCBI): domain Eukaryota; kingdom Fungi; phylum Chytridiomycota; class Chytridiomycetes; order Rhizophydiales; genus Batrachochytrium; species Batrachochytrium dendrobatidis. The sequence continues at coordinate 43,690 of NW_006281105.1, forward strand.
GGGTTATATAAGCTTATGCAGGGACGACTTGACACTGTTCAGGTATATGTAGCACAGATACTCACATGCAAGTTTTTTATGCACAACTCTTCAGCCATTGAATGAAGCAGGACTCAGTCAAGGACTGCTAACCCTGACGCATTTACTAAAAAAAATATTGAAATGAGTTGCATGATCAGTCAGTTTCAAGTTACGGTCAGTATAGGGTAACAGTTTATCCACACAACAGCTGGTCAAATATTAGTGGTAAAATCCTTCAAACGGCTCTGCCTCAACACTTGATCTAGTGATATGACACTGTTGCAGTCCTGTTCAATGCAGTATGGATTGATGGTCATATCAGCAATATCAATACTTTATGTCAACTGTAATATTTTCAATACGCAAACTCAAAGTATTGCCAATGATTAGAAAAGCTTCAACAGAACTCTTGAACTGTCAATTGTCATGCTATCAATAGTATGAACATCCGACTCAATACTGTACATGACTGGTTGTCAATAGTCTTGCAGCGTTTACTTGACAAACTTGATTCCTGTTTCGATTATACAAACATGACATCAAACACATGTCTACTTTGGAACAAGACGTTGAGTTGAATGTCCAGCAATATACAAAAATATACAAAAACAGCACGAATTGAATGTCAAAACTCGATTACTAACAATTTCAAATCTACAGAAACGAATACGACAACTTGCAGTCTAGTCATGTAAACGGAATACTAACAGTGTTGGTGTGTAATAAACAGTCAGTGTCATGGACTGGTTGACAATACAGTGGTGTTGTTGGTGGTGATTGGCATGCAAACAACAGTTGCATTACTGACATGTGCCATGATTGTTGTTGAACTAGATTGCAATCGTATCCGTGATTCAGAATACAACAAATGAGTGTACAGAGTTGTATTGACAATATTGACAGTCAAACACAGTACATGAATGTGGGTTCAAACTTGGTGATCGTACAATGTATGACTACCAAATGTGCACAAAGTGTAGATCTAACATTATAGTCTGATTGTGTGTCATATGATGGTTGTTGTATATCGAACACGCAATGCAGTCAATGTGTAGTAATCATTGTATGTTGCAATGCATAATACAGTCATTGCAGGATGAATACATAAAAATGTTTCATTTTATGTGAATACAACTATAATGAAAGACCGTTATTTAGGCTTGGAATCACTTCTTTCCTGTCATCTTTGCTATAAATTTCATAAACCCATTTTTCTTTTCTTTTATAGGTAAAACATTGACTACTTTTTTTTCTTTTATAGGTAAAGCCTTGATTACTTTTTTTTCGTTTTTTGGTTTCAATTCGCCTTTTCTTTCTTTTATGAGTCTTTCCTTGATTCCTTGAACTCGTTGCCTCCTCTGTTTTGCAAGTTCTATTTTTTGTCTTTTCTGATTCAAAATGTCTAAATGTTTCTTTAGCCCATTTTCTTTTTGTTGTCTAAGATTAAGCCTGTGATTATTTAGTTCTTTGTACGCCTGTTTATAATTTGCTATAGCATCCTGTCGCTGTTGTATTTTTGATACTGGTGGTATAGGTGAGCGAGCAAACATGTGCACATCTTGTTCTGGTAATTCCAATTCCAATGCACGACGCTGCAAGTTGGGGTTATCTTCTGGACTATCAGAAGGAACAGCTGCAAGAGCCATGCTAGAAACCCCAAGAACAATACTCCATTGAACAAGTTTCATTATGCTATACTGTTTGAAATGTGTTAATCGGCGCCAATGTATCAATTTCAGTGCCTGTATAGTTTTCAAAATGGGACTGCTTGCATGTTTTATACTCGACAAGGAGTAACAGTGGAGTTTGTTGTCAAAGCATTGTCCATATGGATAAACTATTTTAGTAATTACACGAAAGCTTTGTGGGTCACAAGCTATATGAAAGGTTACAACACGCCTCACAATTGAACCGGACTGTGTCGTCCCATCTATTTATCCCAAATTTAGTAATCGAGTCTACACAGACTTGTATTTGACCAAAGGGCGGCTACCATTTACTGACTCCTGTACACTAACGGCCAACTCCAAGACCTGACTAATATACCATTCTTAGTCAACATATGCTTTTTGTGTCTTGAAACATTGACATTCGACAACCAGAGCATATGGGATAAACTGATTGATTTTGGTGTGATGTTGTAAAGGGATTTTCCCCCCTAAACTCAAGATTGGCTGCTTGCTACTAAACCACATCAGATCACAGGGATTGCTGAAAATAACATGGTCAGGATTAGGGTTGAATGAGTATGTCCTGATGTGATCCTATTGGTCATATAGGACATCACTCGAGCTTCGACAAGTAAAGTTGCATCAGATTGAATTGCATATTCGCCATGCATGATTTTATAGTTATACAAAGTCATTGTCTTGCCAATCAGTTTGCTTTGCATGTGCCAAACTTGGTGTGGTAGGTATGCTACTATATAGTACTAGTATCAAAATCAATTGATAAGCATAATGGAGCAGGTTGGTTCAGGAAACGGTGTCTGATGGCTGTAGACTGGCAATGCTATCCAGAATCCATTTTCAACAGACTCCAAAACAATGTTTCGACTTTACAGCATCAATGAAACAATGGAATGCCAAATGGAGTATCAAATGGAGACCAAATGGAGACCAAAATAGATGAACTAGCCCAACAATCGGAATGAGATATGATGTAATACATGCAATAAATATACACATGGCTTGTAGCACAGGATCAGTGACTGATATACCGATAATTGCATTCATTTCACATGTATTGAGCAAGTGGGGTAAAACAAATATGAATGGAGTGTATGAATCGTTCAAAACACATTTGGTTTATAAGTGCACCTGCAATCGCAATCAAGCATTTGGAGTCAAAAGTATTCAAAACAATATGCTAGATACTGCAGTTCAATTACCAGCAGTGTTCACTTTACAAATCCAACTCTATAATATATCATCAGACAACAGCCAGTAATATTTGCTACGTCATCAACTCGATACATGTCGAGTATCCTGATTTAATCTTGTCACAGGATTAGCATACATGTCTTGGATTCACTACACTTGAACAAACCATTTCAATATTATCCAACACACTAGACTATTGACTGTCATTCAAAAAACCATATAAATCCTTGTATTTTTGTTTATTAAGATTTGTAAAGGATGAACTTGAATTACCATCAAGATAGCATCTATTTAAGCAACACACAATATGCATTTGAAAGAGTTGAACCAATCATGTCAAACTGTTTTAGCAATGGATCAGGGCTCAAATAAAGCATTTGAATCTCGGATTTTGGGGAAACGACCTTCAACAGCTGGCGTGATGGTTCCACGACGCTCAATGCACATTGCCAATGAATCTGCAATCAACTCGTCAGACTTGTAAGCAATAGGCGGTATCATGTTATCACCTCCGTCTGCAATATAATCCAGAGTGTAGAAATTGTACAAGGTCTCCATCTCCAAAGGTTTACCGCCTACAAGAACTTTGGTGATTTTGCTACCAATAGGTTTCTTGGAGTCAAAATCAAACGTCAAGCCAGAATACTGAGGGACAGTAATAAAACTTTTTTTCAAAGTGGGATTGTACATGGCTGCAGAGTTTTCAAGAAGTTCCATGATTTGCTTGCCCGAGTATTTAAAATTTACGACAGCATTATCAAACGGTGCAATGGTCATGATATCGGCATGGGACACTGGTCCCTTGAGAATAGATGCTCGGATTGTACCAGAGTTCACCATGGCGATTTGAGCACCTTCCTCTTTATGATTTTCAATCATACAATCAGTCACTAGATTTCCAAATGCACACTCACCAGTAATGCAGTCTTCAACAAGGAAATCTCCCAAAGATTTGCCAAGAGTTTTTTCAGAAAGACTCGAAAAAGATTCACGAAGCTTATCTACTTTGGCTTGGTATTCGGGATTGGGCGTAAACTGTTGATCAAGAAGTATGGGATCGCCTTTAGGTGGTTTCATGTTGTCAAACAAATCCCATTCAAGTTCGAGATATCCAAGATAGTCGCCAAAACGGTGAGCCTGGACCACATAGGTATCCTTTCCTTCAAGATTCTTTACCACAGTTGGATACAGACCCTCGACATTAGGAAGCGATGTGTCTTTTAAAAGAAGAGAGTGCGAGTGTCCACCAACAATGAGCTGGACTCCCTTGGTATTTTGGGCAAGATACTGGTCCTGGTGATATCCATTGTGAGAAACACAAATGATACGCTTAATGCCCTGGCTGTGCAGTTCGTCGACATATTTCTGGACTGGCGCAACAGGATCGTAAAACTTGACATCCCTTCCTCCAGTGGTAATCTCTGCAGTTGTCTTGGTAATGTATCCAATAATGGCAAGAGAGTACTTTTCCAAGTAGATATACGGTACGACACCAGCATCTTTAAGCCTTGGCGCTGTCGTAAACTCAATATTGGATGAAAGAGCTGGGAAATTGAGTGATTTGATAAAGTCGGCTAGATAACCGACACCACGATCAAACTCGTGGTTTCCTAAAGACATGGCATCATATTTCAGATCATTCATGAATTCAGCAGATGGCTTTCCACCAAATGTATTGAAAAACATGGTGCCTTGGAATTGATCGCCTGCATCCAGCATCAAAACGTCCTTGGTATTTTTTCGAATCTGGTCAACAGCTGTTTTGATACGAGCTATACCACCATAGCAAGTGTTTGCGTCAATTTCTGCCTGAGAGCAGTCCACACCGCCAACATTAAACTGGTCAAAATGAGCGTGTATATCTAAAACAGTGGCATGATAAAATCAGTACAGGATTTCGTGAATTGTCATCAATAGCTTAATATTCAAATCATATTGTCTACAAACTATGGCTTGATGAAACGTAGTTTAGCAATCCATTTATTTCAACTCACCATTTGTATGAACAAGTGTAATTTTGTTGGGTGCGAATCCGTTTGGACGAATTGAAGTTCCAGCCTTTGTTGGGACAGCAACAGTATAGCTAACAGCAAGAGCAAATATGACTGAGAATAGTGGAGACTTCATGATTGTGATTTAGATGATGGTCGTTCGATATTATGAAATTTGCCAATTATATAGGAAATTCAGCGCATGCTTTCGCAAGTAAACACATGGGTTTTCCAGCCCTGATTTCAAAACTGTAGCTAAAAGTGGATGATCAGCAGACTTTTTGTATGAAATGCTGTGCCAAATACATACATGACTGCTAAACTCCCTTTTTATCCCCATTGCCACTAGCTGTAACTAAATTTAGGGAGTATCTGGATAGAATCTATAATTAGAAAAGCTGTCTTGCTCGAGCCACTAAAGTCATATTTATGTAAAGTGTATCATCTTTCTGTATTTCGCAGTGATTGGCTCTATTTTGCCACGAAATAGGCATTAGTTGCATACTCGTTTCATTCTCCTGATAAAAATTGAGTGTGTTGCTTCTCAACTCTTATCCAAAACTCACCGTCCATCATATGATGCACACAATCAAATTATAGTTTTAAACCTCCCTTTTGTCTCTTTTAACATAGTCATGCATTGTACAATTACCAAGCTTAAACGCAGATTCATGCATTACAATCCAGATTTATCCATTGCAATACAAGTCCTGTGTTTGATTACTCTCAGTGTCCTGCACACACTCATTGTTGTATTCTGAATTTCAGATACGTTTGGATTCGAGTTCAGTAATGATTGTAAGTTTGGTTTGTAAGAAAGAAGGATTGGAGATTGAACAAGTGGGATTGACTGAAGCTGTGATGTGAGCATTTGTTGAGTTGCTCCACATAGAAATGAGTACAATGGAAACCAGTAAACTCTAGTGAGTTCAAAGGCAGTGCTGTTTAGCACATTTAGTGGAATTTGAAACGAGTATACCATGAGACTGATTGTTTACTATGTACCGACTCCTTATTCAATGCTCCAGTCGACATGAATATGGCTGTAAGCCTGAATTACAGCTGAAAACAAGAGATGAAATGCTTGGATGACCGTATAAGGGTGATTTGTAAATGGAATTAAATCTCGACAAGTCTCGCATTTACTGCTACTATTAGCATAACCTCAAGCATACTATTGGCTAGCGTATATACCTTGATGCCAAAAAAGTGAACCAATTGCTGTTATGAAAATGCAGCCAATACAAATGCTTATTCCTGAATAATTATTGGTCATTTATTCGTGTAGCTACTAAAGGGCCACTATTGCAAGCAAAAATGCACCTGCTGCTGTTGGGCTCTCAATCAGGGCTGCAACACGCCTTCATCTCCAGCAACCTGTGTTAGATCTACACGAATTTCTAAAACCCAATGTTTCGGCCGACTTCAATTTCAAATGCATACCAATAATATGGCTAAACTACTCATCAACTAGTCCATTACTGTCAAGTCTATAGCTGTCATGTTATGGCTTGACGTAAACATGCAGTTCTGGGTTCCTAAAACCTCGTAACAGCACAAAACCGATCACGAAACCTGCATAAGATATTTACTAGACATGATCACTTTTCAAACTCAAGCATGCCAATCACCAGTTGGCTTCAAGATTGAATGCTTTCAGTTTTGCGTGCATAGTATTTTTAAAGATTAAAGATGTGTTTGCTCAAACTTGAGCTGTCGTTTCAAATGTGGAAAGATGTACCAAAACCCCAAAACAATTTACTCCTGGTGCTCAGATAGATCAAATGTGAATTTCTCAGTGATATCATTCTATTAACCCAATTGACCAATAAATAGTGCATTTCATTTCAAACCCACGATATCGCCATCAATCTCATTTAATGTCATATGACAATCTTATTTCCATTTCAACATCCATGACCTTGTACCATACCAAAATGAAAGGATGGCATACTCGATGTTTCAAACCACCGATTTTAAAATGCTGAATTCAAAACCTGGTGTGCCCATTACTTGCTTGACAATGATATCAGGACTAAGCATAGATCTGAACAAACTGTGGATGTCTCGTTCTGGACTGCGGTGTTTCCTATGAATTGAATTTGCTGAGTCGGTTTGATGTGTGTGGTGTAAGTAGTATGTATAAACTCGTTGATATCATGAACTATAACCAATATACATCACATGTATACAGTGGTAAACACCAACGTATGGTGTATGCAGTGATCGTATACTGGTCGATTGGTGCAATATGATCACACATGCTAATGGAATGTGATAATCATGGTATTTGCAGCAGTATACCATATTCCATCTGTTGATATCGCGCATCCAGTGTCGATACAATATATCAACTCATTCGATATGTTGGTATCGATCGTTGCAGTCGTCGAGTGCCGTCATTGGCCATGCATTACCAGTTGTGTGTGTTTGACATTGACCATCATGACATGTATTCAAATGCAACATATCAACATACACCGTGACATGTGTAATTGATTATAACTGGTGTAGATTACAATCAATTGTGCACGATAGTTTGATATCGATCGCAGTTGTTGATCGATACTCGGACTACCCGAGTTTGTATTCCTGGTTGTATTCACGACTGGATGTTTGATTGGATACTTGACATGACTGGTCATATATGGTTTGCACAACAGTCTGGATTGTACAATGATCACTGTCCAGATGCACATGTCAAGTGCGTGTATAACCAGATTGACGATATTGGCCAGTTGACACATGCTGATCAACTCAACTGGTGTGCATTGTATGTATTGTATGCATATACATGTATAGCTTGATCACTCGGATATACATACTCGACATATATACTGACACGACAATCAGGTCGACAACCACCATCACAATCAGGTTGTATGTGGACAGCGTTGTAATGTCGAGTGACTGGATCCAATTGCAGTGTATACGAGTCATACAACGAGCTATTCAAGTGATACAATGCAATGAATGCATCAAACCAAAATACGAGTCAACCATGACATATGATCATGATGTGTGGTTGATACAGCTATATAGTGACAATCGATATTGATATAGTAACACACAACATGCAATGCCAACACAACTGCTGTAAATCACCAATCATCAATGTGACATTGTGGCTGCAACATGGACTGTATTGTATTGATTCAGTTGATTGACTTGGCTGATTGATTGAATGGATAATGTGCAGTGATGACAGATCGTATCAAGCTTAATCAAAATCATCACTAAACCGCGACATGTTTGAACCAAGTCAATCACTTGCCAATTGAAAAACATCGAGTACCAGCACATATTGATGACCGCCATATTGACCAGCTATATGAAATGGCTGTAATTCAATTATTACATGGTTAGCCGTTTTACTTGACATGTGCACATTTGCCTATATAACGCTGACCCTTTTTAGGGTGTAAAAGGGTGGAAAGTTGTACGATCAACCATACGATATTTGAATGCATAGTCAAACAACGGCAGTCAAAGTTGCGGTTGTCGTTCAAGGGATTATCCCTTCAAAGCTTAAATTTTAACAGCAAATCAACCCTGGCCCTGACAACAACACAGTTCCTTAGGAAGGTCCCTCGATATGCTTTTAATACTATACATGCAATAAAAAATATAAATATGACCCAAAACTTGCTCATCAGACGTTATACAACTGCTTAACCAAACAACAAAATGAGGCTCTTAGTCGCCATATTAACGTCAATCCTGCTTGCCTGCTCGGTCATTGCAGCTCCACCCGATGGATCCCGTAGGTTGATCCCCTATCGTATTGATGTAATCACAGGAAATCCTGGGTATGTTATTAAGCGATACGCTATAGCAAGACAAAACCACATGCAATCAAAGAAAGCAGTTGAGTTGGCAGTAGCCACATACGAGGATCAAAAGGCGCTTATCACTACTCTGGAAGAATCTGGATATAAGCCAGAATATCTTAAATACGAACGTATTCTTCTCACGAAGCTTGAATTCCAAGTTATCAAGTACAAGAAAAAGCTTAGATGGATATCTAATAACCTGAGGAAAAAGGCAGGGGAGCTTGTGGAATACTTTTATGGAAACCAGAAACCCGAATCGATTGGCTATCGCATAAAATGTCTCCAGGCAACTCCTATAATTCGGGATTACATTCGCGACTTCTATAAAGGTCCACTGGAAGCACCAAAAATAACCTCTGATGGTGGATCACAACAGCAAGGTCCTAGCCAATCCCATGGAGGAGGTAGAGGAAGAGGCGGTAGAGGAAGAGGTGGTAGAGGAAGATCCCGCTCCCGCTCTCGATCTCGCTCTCCCAGAAGATCATAAGATCCACGTGGGCTCTTACAAACACAACCTCGATTACGCTTGATCATTTAAGCATAACGATTCAGTTGGCTTGAATGCTAATCTAAACTGATTTGACTATCATTCTAAAACTACATTTGATTATGACTGCAATAAAATATAACTGCCATTTGATATTTGATATTGGATTTACATGCATTATATCTGATCATTGTACACTGTCTTGGTTGACATGATATCATATTGTACATTGACACTTGTATTTCCAATACAATACAATACAGTTGATTGTATATTGCATAGTTGTACACATTGATAATGCTGACATGCATGTGTGTATTGTGTCGATATGATATTGTTTGACATGTCGTATTGGCATATACAATACCAATACCAACAATAGTCATGTGTGTTGATATCTGATCTGATCAATTTGACTCGTTTGACTCGCTGATTGTGGTATCAAAATGGTTGCATCAATAGCCTGACTGATCACACACATCAGTCGCAGTGTCAACTCTGTCGTGTGTCAAGTATCACATGTTGAATATACAATACCAACAATATGGTCATTATGCACATGTTGATGTATGCAGTGATCGTATACTGGTCGATTGGTGCAATATGATCACACATGCTAATGGAATGTGATAATCATGGTATTTGCAGCAGTATACCATATTCCATCTGTTGATATCGCGTATCTGGTGTCGATACAATATATCAACTCATTCGATATGTTGGTATCGATCGTTGCAGTCGTCGAGTGCCGTCATTGGCCATGCATTACCAGTTGTATGTGTTTGATATTGACCATCATGCCATGTATTCAAATGCAACATATCAACATGCATTGTGGTATATGTGACATGTGTAATTGATTATAACTGGTGTAGATTACAATCAATTGTGCACGATAGTTTGATATCGATCGCAGTTGTTGATCGATACTCGGACTACCCGAGTTTGTATTCCTGGTTGTATTCACGACTGGATGTTTGATTGGATACTTGACATGACTGGTCATATATGGTTTGCACAACAATCTGGATTGTACAATGATCACTGTCCAGATGCACATGTCAAGTGCGTGTATAACCAGATTGACGATATTGGCCAGTTGACACATGCTGATCAACTCAACTGGTGTGCATTGTATGTATTGTATGCATATACATGTATAGCTTGATCACTCGGATATACATACTCGACATATATACTGACACGACAATCAGGTCGACAACCACCATCACAATCAGGTTGTATGTGGACAGCGTTGTAATGTCGAGTGACTGGATCCAATTGCAGTGTATACGAGTCATACAACGAGCTATTCAAGTGATACAATGCAATGAATGCATCAAACCAAAATACGAGTCAACCATGACATATGATCATGATGTGTGGTTGATACAGCTATATAGTGACAATCGATATTGATATAGTAACACACAACATGCAATGCCAACACAACTGCTGTAAATCACCAATCATCAATGTGACATTGTGGCTGCAACATGGACTGTATTGTATTGATTCAGTTGATTGACTTGGCTGATTGATTGAATGGATAATGTGCAGTGATGACAGATCGTATCAAGCTTAATCAAAATCATCACTAAACCGCGACATGTTTGAACCAAGTCAATCACTTGCCAATTGAAAAACATCGAGTACCAGCACATATTGATGACCGCCATATTGACCAGCTATATGAAATGGCTGTAATTCAATTATTACATGGTTAGCCGTTTTACTTGACATGTGCACATTTGCCTATATAACGCTGACCCTTTTTAGGGTGTAAAAGGGTGGAAAGTTGTACGATCAACCATACGATATTTGAATGCATAGTCAAACAACGGCAGTCAAAGTTGCGGTTGTCGTTCAAGGGATTATCCCTTCAAAGCTTAAATTTTAACAGCCGTATTCACGTAAAATGAAGCACTTTTTATTTCAATTGTCTTGGAATAAACAATCGTTACATATTTGTTATTGGAAATTGATTGCTTTTTATCAAAGCTTTATCGTAGCCTAATAGCCAGATACATTTGCGCTTTACCTCAAAAAGCAGATTGCACAACATCGGTGATTGGCATGAAAATAACAGTTACATTCCCGAGGTTGGGTTGGAGGTTGAGAAGATGTGGAATGTATTGGAGCAATAATGTAAACATTCGCTCTGTATTTTTGTAAAAGAGCACAAGGATCAGTCAATCCGTCGAGTTCAAAAAGTATTGTATTGCTTAAAGATTAGCCCAATCATGTCATGAAGCGGACTGCTTATCATGTATTTAGGAGCCCTTATTTAATGTTTTATTTTGCCTAAATACGGCTAATAGCAACAAACCAACCTTGACTCTATCGATATATTTTTTTAGAAATGTCACTCGACATGCTTTTAATATTGTACATGCAATAAAAAATATAAATATGACCCAAAACTTGCTCATCAGACGTTATACAACTGCTTACCAAACAACAAAATGAGGTTCTTAGTCGCCATATTAACGTCAATCCTGCTTTCCCGCTCGGTCATTGCAGCTCCTCCCGATGGATCTCAAAGTTCTCGTGCTATAGTTCCACTTATGATTACTTCACTTGATAGAGACAGTGCACATGCTACTAAAAAATACGCTCTAGCAAGAAAATATCATATGCAAGCAAAGAAAGCATTCGAGATGGCATTAGCCGCATACGATGCTCAAAAGGCGCTTATCACTACTCTGCAGGCATCTGGATATCAGCAATACCATCTTAGAAACGAACATTACATTCTCTTGAAGCTTGGATATCAGGTTAACAAGTACAAGACTGATAATCAAAAATCGTCTTCGGCACTGAGATGGAAAGCAAAGGAGTTTGTGGATTACTTTTTCAAGGGAAGACAAAATTCCGACTCGATTGGTCATAACATGAAACGACTTCAGGCAACATATGCCATTCGGCAATACATCCGCCAATTTTATGATGGTCCACTGGAAGCACAGGCAGAATCTGGTCCTGGATTTAGTGGACCCAATAGATCGTCACAACAACAGCAAGGTCCTAGCCAATCCCATGGAGGAGGTGGTAGAGGAAGATCCCGCTCCCGCTCTCGATCTCGATCTCGCTCCCCCAGAAGATTGTATAAACCCAATTACGCTTGATCATCTGAGCATAACGATTCAGTTGGCTTGAATGCTAATCTAAACTGACTCGACTATCATTCTAAAACTACATTTGATTATGACTGCAATAAAATATAACTGCCATTTGATATTTGATATTGGATTTACATGCATTATATCTGATTATTGTACACGGTCTTGGTTGGCATGATATCATATTGTACATTGACACTTGTATTTCCAATACAATACAGTTGATTGTATATTGCATAGTTGTACACATTGATGATGCTGACATGCATGTGTGTATTGTGTCGATATGATATTGCTCAACATGTCGTATTGGCACATGCAACACCAATATCAATAATAGTCATGTGTGTTGATATCTGATCTGATCAATTTGACTGGTTTGACTCGCTGATTGTGGTATCAAAATGGTTGCATCAATAGCCTGACTGATCACACACATCAGTCGCAGTGTCAACTCTGTCGTGTGTCAAGTATCACATGTTGAATATACAATACCAACAATATGGTCATTATGCACATGTTGATGTATGCAGTGATCGTATACTGGTCGATTGGTGTAGTGTGATCACACATACTAATGGAGTGATAATCATATACTTGCACCAATATACCATATTCCATCTGTTGATATCGCGCATCCAATGTCGATACAATATATCAACTCACTCGATATGTTGGTATCGATCGTTGCAGTCGTCGAGTGCCGTCATTGGCCATGCATTACCAGTTGTATGTGTTTGATATTGACCATCATGCCATGTATTCAAATGCAACATATCAACATGCATTGTGGTATATGTGACATGTGTAATTGATTATAACTGGTGTGGACTGCAATCGATTGTGCATGGTAGTTTGATATCGTTTGCAGTTGTTGATCGATACTCGGACTACCCGAGTTTGTATTTCTGGTTGTATTCATGGCTGGATGTTTGATTGGATACTTGACATGACTGGTCATATATGGTTTGCACAACAGTCTGGATTGTACAATGATCACTGTCCAGATATACATGTCAAGTGCGTGTACAACCAGATTGACGATATTGGCCAGTTGAGACATGCTGATCAACTCAACTGGTGTGCATTGTATGTATTGTATGCATATACATGTATGGCTTGATCACTCGGATATACATACTCGACATATATACTGACACGACAATCAGATCGACAATCATCATCACAATCAGGTTGTATGTGGACAGCGTTGTGATGTCGAGTGACTGGATCCAATTGCAGTGTATATACAATTCATATAACGAGCTATTCAAGTGATACAATGCAATGAGTGCATCAATCCAGAATACGAGTCAACCATGACATATGATCATAATGTGTGGTTGATACAGCTATATAGTGACAATCGATGTTGATACAGTAACACACAACATGCAATGCCAACACAACTGCTGCAAGTCACCAATCATCAATGTGACATTGTGGCTGCAACATGGACTGTATTGTATTGATCCAGTTGATTGACTTGGTTGATTGATTGAATGGATAATGTGCAGTGATGACAGATCGTACCAAGCTTAATCAAAATCATCACTAAACCGCGACATGTTTGAACCAAGTCAATCACTTGCCAATTGAAAAACATCGAGTACCAGCACATATTGATGACCGCCATATTGACCAGCTATATGAAATGGCTGTAATTCAATTATTACATGGTTAGCCGTTTTACTTGACATGTGCACATTTGCCTATATAACGCTGACCCTTTTTAGGGTGTAAAAGGGTGGAAAGTTGTACGATCAACCATACGATATTTGAATGCATAGTCAAACAACGGTAGTCAAAGTTGCGGTTGTCGTTCAAGGGATTATCCCTTCAAAGCTTAAACTTTAACAGCAAATCAACCCTGGCCCTGACAACAACACAGTTCCTTAGGAAGGTCCCTCGATATGCTTTTAATACTATACATGCAATAAAAAATACAAATATGACCCAAAACTTGCTCATCAGACGTTATACAACTGCTTAACCAAACAACAAAATGAGGCTCTTAGTCGCCATATTAACGTCAATCCTGCTTGCCTGCTCGGTCACTGCAGCTCCACCCGATGAATCCCGTAGGTTGATCCCCTATCGTATTGATGTAATCACAGGAAACTCTGGGCATTATATCAAGCAATACGCTCAAGCAAGAAAATATCATATGCAATCAAAGAAAGCAGTTGAGTTGGCATTAGCCACATACGAGGCTCAAAGTGCGCTTATCACTACTCTGGACGAATCTGGATATAAGCCAGAATATCTTAAATACGAGCGTATTCTTCTCACGAAGCTTGAATTCCAAGTTATCAAGTACAATAAAAAGCTTAACTGGATAACTAATAGCATGAAGAAAAAGGCAAAGGAGCTTGTGGAACACTTTTATGGAAGCCAGAAACCTGAATCGATTGGCTATCGCATAAAATGTCTCCAGGCAACTCCTATAATTCGGGATTACATCCGCAAATTTTATAAAGGTCCACTGGAAGCACCAAAAATAACCTCTGATGGTGGATCACAACAGCAAGGTCCTAGCCAATCCCATGGAGGAGGTAGAGGAGGAGGTAGAGGAAGAGGTGGTAGAGGAAGATCCCGCTCTCGCTCTCGATCTCGCTCCCCCAGAAGATCATAAGATCCACGTGGGCTCTTGCAAACACAACCTCGATTACGCTTGATCATTTAAGCATAACGATTCAGTTGGTTTGAATGCTAATCTAAACTGATTTGACTATCATTCTAAAACTACATTTGATTATGACTGCAATAAAATATAACTGCCATTTGATATTTGATATTGGATTTACATGCATTATATCTGATCATTGTACACTGTCTTGGTTGACATGATATCATATTGTACATTGACACTTGTATTTCCAATACAATACAATACAGTTGATTGTATATTGCATAGTTGTACACATTGATAATGCTGACATGCATGTGTGTATTGTGTCGATATGATATTGTTTGACATGTCGTATTGGCATATACAATACCAATACCAACAATAGTCATGTGTGTTGATATCTGATCTGATCAATTTGACTCGTTTGACTCGTTGATTGTGGTGTCAAAATGGTTGCATCAATAGCCTGACTGATCACACACATCAGTCGCAGTGTCAACTCTGTCGTGTGTCAAGTATCACATGTTGAATATACAATACCAACAATATGGTCATTATGCACATGTTGATGTATGCAGTGATCGTATACTGGTCGATTGGTGCAATATGATCACACATGCTAATGGAATGATAATCATGGTATTTACAGCAGTATACCATATTAAACTGATCCAATACATGCACGGCTTGAACATATCACACAATCAAACATGGACACACCACATTAAAAATACATATAGTAGCAGTTTGTCTATAATGAAATGTATTTAGTCGAGTTTATCGTGGTGAACATTTTTAGGTACGGCTATTCGATCAGTTGTAGTTTTTGATTTCCTTCTGCGAATAAATGTGCCATCTGAACCTGAAGTACTTGGTTGTTCAGGCAATCTAACAATATGCATCAAATTCATGATCAATATCAATTGACACACCCACACATCAATATCAAACAACTTACTGTGATGATGACCAAAGCACTTGATCACCGTCTGAAATAATAGGATATCCATCAGTCGCGACTTTGCATCCACATCCAGGACCAAACCCAATGCGTGCATGCTTTCGATCAAATACCAATCCAAGTCGGGTCATGAATGATATGCCAAGAGTTGCTTTGTAATTTGGACCAACTTCTACAGCAAACACCACTATAATTCAACATGTACATTAGTCAGGTTAATCAAACAATATACATCACACTCAAATATTTACAATTTTCAGAATTATATCTTTGTAGATAGTCTCTAGGACCCAGTTTGATCTCTACAACAGAGTTGCGGTTGTCATCAGTTACGGGGGTTTCAGTAAACATTGTAATTGTAATTGTCGGCAGCCTGTCCCACTTGATATTAAAGTATGATTCAGCTATTAGATGGCGTTTCCAAAATAGGCTTTTAATCTGTTGATTATTGAGCCTGTGTTTAAAATTAAAACTGTCGAGAGTAATTGCATTGCTACAAACAATAGCATCAATCAACGCAGCCACAACTATTCCAGGGAAATGCATATATTCAGAACATGTTTCTACAGCCGAGTACAAAGTATGACCGTCTTCCATTTTTTTTTGGAATCCAGCAGGCAGATTCACTGGTTTGTCGTCGATTAGTATATCCTTGATATTGACACTAAAGTAACCGTCTGATGGAGACTCTACCCATGCAATACTGTTTCCATCCGTTCCACATTTTGAAGTTATATCCGTGTTTCCTATATTGATGAAGCTTTCCTGCAACATCTCATATGGACATAGTTGAATGCCAATCTCGTTTCTAGGAATGACATCATTCTTGTACAAAACATCCATCGCAGTGACTGATGTGTAATAGTCTGACAATGAGGAATAGCCAAACCCAAGTATTCCTTGCTTGAGGCTATTATCGATACCAACTAGATATGCCGATTGTTTTTCAACTAATATTACTGGTAAATCAATGCCAGTTATCCTAGTACCCGGAATCGTCACAGTGGCTGTGGAACTAATTCCATTATATTCATCTCCTTTGTAATTGATAGTAACGGTCTTTCCACTTGAAATACTTTGTATAGCTAAACCTACATCGTTGCTTGAACTAGAAAGTGGTGCGATTATACCAGGAACTGCTGAATCGACTCGTAAATCCAACTATTTTAAACAAGTGTTAGATTGATTAGACCTAGTACAAATTGATATCCAACTACAATGCATGACATGATACATACATTGACTCCATGAATATTGGACTTCATTGTGAAACATTTCCTATCACCACTACCCAATTCAACGGGTGATCGTTTTGATAGTCTATTGTTTGATGGACTGGAAGTTCCAATTGGTGAATGTAATGGAATTTGAACTGCAGCAACCGCCTGCAACGCAAGTATAACGCATTCTAGAGTAATCAGCATTATACCGAGTAGTATGACGAAAAGTGCCTTGAATCTGGTACATGACTATCATCTTATAACTATAGTAGCTTCAAGGGTGACAACCAGCAATTTTCAAATGAATGATCACAGAAAACACCAAAACCACCCTATAGGGTGAACAAGACCGGAAACACCCTTAGGGTCAATCAGCATGCAAGCATTCTGTTTATATGGAAAGTCAACTTGAGCACTATACTGCGTTGATATTTCCAATTGCGGTGATGTATTCAGTAACCAGGTAGTATCAAATTGTCACCATGATTATGGATAGTCATCACATTTACAACCTATTACCACTGCACACGTTAATCCATATTCTAATATACGATATATTGTGCTCAAATACAGCATTTTAGTAATTTAATGCTGATACTGATATTACTTGGTACTTTATCAATTAAGCTTTACCTCTTATCTCATGCTCCATTTGATGTAAACACGACAATGATCAACTCATTGTTTTCAAGCAAGTTGCATTGTTGTTTGTTTTTACTCATCATGCCGTTATTCTCGATAATGATATCGAGTACATTTATTCAGGTATGCAAAGAGGATGTAATGTATTTTTCGGGAATCATTACTGCATTGGTTGCCATGAACACAAACAATATCGAGCCCAATAAAACGTTATTCTACTCAACAAAAAATAGTCAACTAAATGGTATCATGCTTCAATAGATCAACGCAAACTCTTGATCAAAGGATTGTAACAAGGACATTTATATTTTATAATTCAGTAAAAACCAAAACCACTCTTGAAAAAAAGCTTAATGCAAATCATTCAAACAATGAAACTTCAACATGTTCATTCAAGCACTACACATGGAGGGTACAGTTCATCAAACCATCTTGTTGCAAACAAAAAGACCATGTTCGTATAATCCAGCAAGAAACAGTTTGTGTGTGGTGGGATCTGGAATAGCACTTGTAAAACTCGAGTATTGTGTTCCATCCGTCTCCAGCATTGCTTCGATATTGTACTTTTTTCCATAGAATTTGTCTGTGCCTTCATTTGGTGAAATCTTGAGCACCTATTTAATCAAAGCAATGTTGGGAATAGATTGAGATACAACCAACGACTATAATAGTGTAGAGCACCAAACTTACATTTCCAGGAATAGCAATAGTATGATCAGTAACATAGTAAAGCCATTTTAAAGCATTTCCAATCGCCCCGATATAAATTTCCTCAGTTTTGGGATCCACTGCAATATTGTCAGGAATGGCGGGCTATCGAGTATTTTCAAAAACCAAAGATTTAAAACAGTTTCAGAATAGCATTGGTAATGCTCATTGAGATGGATACAGAACGACTCGACTTACCAACTTGACAAAATCCACAAGTTTAAGTGAGCCATTGGTACGGCGTTTAAATATCGAAAGGGAAGCATCACCAACAGAGACAACATAGATATGCACGGAATCCTTTGATCCAGAAACACCATTTGGAAATGCCATATTTTTGGCTGCAATCGACCACTTGCCATCGTGATAATATACAACATGACCCCATTTGAGAGCAAGCAAGGTTTCGGATATTTTTGCAAAGTAGGATCGAGACCCACGGTCATTGGAGGCATAAAAGGATCGTGGCCCAACTGAATGAACATCGTTTGGATTGTATAGGATTTCAGGATTGTGAGCAGTTTCAATGTGCTCCAGAGTCGTCGCGCCAAGAATATGTTTGAAAATCTCGACCACTGAGCCAGAATGACGATGGTTTACAGCATGAATGTAGACAGCTTGTGGATCCGTGGAATCAAAATAGATTCCCAATCCATGTGGAGCAAAACCCTCCACGGCAGCCGAGTCGAATTCGAGTTGTACAGCGGTTTCCGTCTAAACAGTGATTAGAATGAGCAGAATTTGTAAAAATCGACTCGTTTTATAGCTCAAGTCAATACAAGATACCTTTGTGTCAAAAGCAATGATACCACCATGAGAAGCGAGAGATTTGTTCATATGGTCAGTAGGTGGAAACCAGGCATCTCTCTCATCCAAGTGGATTGCACAAGCTAAGTAATTCAATCAGTATTGAATCATCAAGTCTGCAGATATGCTGTAAATAGTCGTATAGCATACCATAATAAATAATGCCAGATTCCGGATGCAACTGTCCATTTTCGCAGCCAACCAACAAGGGATCTGTAGCATGACATGAACAAAAGTTGATGACAATACAACACAAAAGCATGTTTGAATCGACACTTACCATGAACATTACGACAAGTGGCAGTATTGATATTGGAGTGTGTTTTTAGTGCACCACCAACAGTGAGGAACATGCTCACTGAATAAAAACAAGTTAGTTGATGGTATGGACTCAAGACAGCAACAAGGACTGACCCGGCGTGTAAAGAACAGCAATAACAGCGACCAGCAATGAGCCCAACAGAATCTTGATCATGTCGATGAATGGAATCTATTGATAACAGTGTCAGTCGTGCATTTTCAGAATGACTTTCAAGCAACATACCAGTTGAACGAGAAGATGATAAAAACGCAACCAAGATTGCTACAGAATCTGCTGCGTAACGAGTGTTGATGGCCAATATTTGTTGCCATCACACATGAAATCACTTCAATCGAATCAACTATTCGTTCTTGTACATCTTGCCTTCAGTCCAACAATCGTATTCTTTTAAAATAAAACAGTGCCAAAATACACAAGTCTTGTGAAATAAACGTTTATTGGTCTCCAATAGCAAAGTGCAGCCGATACTCGACCATTTTTATTCCAAAATAATCACTGCAACCATATTTTACATGAATATAGTTGCAGAATCACGTCAACTGTTTATTCGTTAGTTGTCATGGTGCTGTAGATGATCAAATCAAGAGCCTGTCAACCCTTTTAGTTGTATTCTTTAATCGACACTTGAACTTACCAGAGATTCTACATTGTCAATCAGTGTCCATTTGACGACGTCCAAAGCAATCACTTAGAATACGTTCCAAACACTGCTCAACTCTTAATCGATGACCAATCATTTGAACTTTGGAATACGATGCCAACTGTCCATCATGGAAATGTCTTTGTATTCTCTCCGAGCTAGGATCGCACATTATTCTTGCATAGTCCATAAGATGTGGACGTGGTGGAAGAATCGTCACATCTCCACCAAAGGACTGTAGCCATAGATTGGATAAATCTGCTCCAAGAATACGAGGAAGAAGATCCATATCTCTGATAAAAGACAGCCATTTCTGTAGATCGAGCAAAAAGTATTGAACTATCAGCGAGGCAAAGAATCCGCCGCGCCTACACTCATAAAAATAAATCACTCGACCCAGTCATTTTCACAAGTACGCTACGACTTACCATCCATGGCCACCTCGATGCATGATTGGAGATCCTGTTCCACCTCTAGGGTTAAAATAAAATAAAGCCACATGTGGATTGACCTGCGACACTATTGTGTAGCTAATATTAAACAGTTGGCGAAACTCATGCTGGGGGATATCTGATCTCAAAGATCCATCTCGCCAAAAGCATCCAGCACTGCGAAAAGGCTTCAATTCACCTGTTCGTGGGTTTTTTGAAATCAACAATGCAGGTGGAAGAATAGCGGGTATTGCAGAAGAGGCTATAATTGCAGAGTAGATGACTACATCAGGCGAAGTGAGATAATTTAAAAGTTTGGATTCAAGCGGTGACTCGTGAGAAACTACTGCAACGTTGAAAATCCGTCCAGTACGTTGATACGCTTCTAAAAACGTCATATCACCTAGATATACGCACATGTGCAACATATTAATACAACATTGACAACAGTATAAACCGACTCGCTCATTGGACATCAAGCTGATACCTTTGGTGAAATATTTGATTTGTTCCTGCACCATCTTGGGATCAAGCCATGCACCAGTTTTCCACAATCGTTTCCAGCAAGTATACAGCGACTCTTGACTAAAACGAATCCGATTGGCTACTTCGGGAACAAGAATTTCCTTTTTCAGCTCATCATCTGTTCTGACAGCAACCATTGCACCAATAAAACTCCCAGCACTCGTGCCGGTGATCATCTTTGGTAGCAATCCTTGTTCCAGTAATGCTTTGATGACACCGAGATGATTGAATCCAAAGGATGCACCTCCACTAAGACATAGCGCGCTGCGACCAAACGTGCGAGATAAATCTCTAAACAAAGCATATTTGGAGAGATTAGAGATATGCGGGGAAGCAGCTACATATTCTAGCGAGTGGATGACTTCAGAAACGTATTGATCGACAATACTAATGGTGCCAAAATAGGTGAATCTGTATGGATCTTCCTTGTCGATACCTGCAACATTGATCTTGCAACAACTTGTTTTTAGGATATCACAAAGCTTTGCCAAATTCGAGATTTGGATTGATGGATGGTCGGGTAGATTCTGTGCAGATGGATGAAAGGCTGGTGGCAATGCATCATTGTATGTATACAAATACTCGGATGTTGAGCCAGTAAATGGGTCATCTACGGTAGTAGAATGTACGGTTTTACTTGCAAATGGGTCCGAGGATCTACTCGACTGTGGTGAAATAGGACTAGATTGCGTGGATTCTTGGATTGCAGCCAATCTATAGCGACGCAATTTTGAAACTACTTTTTTCAACAGACGAATATCTATGACGTCTGTTTCATCATTGTTTAATTTCCATATATGCATACCGAGGTACTCATCCAGTTCCTTTGCTGCATCAGACCATTCCTGATAATTTGTAGCACTGTTTAATCTTTTCCGCAATATCTGCTTGCGTCCTTTGATATTGAGAAAATGCTCTCTCCAAGAAACCCACTATAAACCTCTGCATTAGTTTAGATCAAGTTGAGCCCATGCAAAAGAAACACTAGCTCACCTGTCGAACAAAAATATAAACTAGCAAATCAAACAAAATGAAGAAGCCGGCACAAAGCTAACAGCATGAATTCAATTACAAATCAATAGGATAAATTACTGAACCCGATAGCTGGAATGCAACGACTTACCAACAGAGGCAACCAAAACAGATTCCCAGAAGTGCTTTTGCGATATCGACCAGCATACTTTGTAGAGGGTTTGGATTTAGTAGATTGAAGAGAATCTGAACGATGCTTTTTTTTACAAGACTTGGCTGTTCCAAGACTAGAATGAGAGCCATGTGAGTTATGGACAGCAGGATACTGAATGTCCTTGGCTTTTGAGCTGGACGAGTCTTCGGAAGAGTCGTCATCATGAACGAGCATTTCAGTAAAATCATTCACAGCAGTGGAATGAGATTCAATGCTGTTTTCTGAACCGAGCTTAGCTGAATGCATTGTATTTGAACGGACTGATAGTCTATTCATAGTGGATTGTCCGACTTCTTGACTGTCAAGCAAGAATAAAAGAGCGGGAAATTAGTTTCTCCATACAGCGTGACTGTTATTATACCAATAGCAGCCATCTCTAGTCAAGCTCACAAACCATAGCAGATGCTGTGTAAACGATTACATGTAAAATGCCGCATCAGACTGTAACATAAACTGGTCAATACAAATCAAAGCAATAGACTGGAACTCGGCTTGTTCAACTGCTGAATTAAAGGTATTTTCGAGTATTGAATCTCAACCATCAATGCAAGTATTCGAGAATACTTCAAATGCTTTAAATTACTATTAACGCGACGATGCGCAATCCTAGTTTATGCATATTTCCATCTTGACAAGGAAACAATGACGGATACTTGAGAGCATCAAGAAACAACACTATGGTGACAGGTTGATTAAACCATATTTCCAGCATAATACACATGGTCGCGACCTATAAAGATGATCCACTGTTGAATGACGCACAATGAAGTAATTTGTGGAAAATCCACAATATGAAACGGCAGTAAGAATAACGCCAAATGCGGGGCTTTATTCGTTATAAAAAACAAATAAAAACCCAAGAATTGTTAAGCTGTACTATAGTAATCTGTTGCTCACTTCAACATTTGAATAGTTATTCAATCAACATGACTACAATATCCTCTTTGCTACAACGGAGAATGTCCAACAATCTTTCCATCTACACCAACAGCGGATTGGACAAGTCAGATTCCTATTCGACTTCTGTTCGCTCATCTAATACAACTCTTTCGAGTTCCAAAGTATCACAAAACTCACTCGAGCATCTGGACTCTTGTCAGGCCTCTTTTGCTGTTGCATTTCCTATTAAAACAAACCTGTCTGACAAGACTCATTCTAATCACTCTGCTCACTTTTCTCCAAATACCATTGAGCAAGTCTGTCGTTTTGACACTTCCCAGCCTCCATCTGCCATTCGATTGCTTCCTACACTTCTCATTCGAGACAACAACGATCTTGACTGTGGTTCTGTGTCTGCTTCCAACGCTTTTGTCAATCCTATGGCTACTTGCTGGCAAATTTCTTCTAATCTTTCTCGCCACCCTTGTTTCAATGGGAAACCTTTAATGCTCGAATCTGCCTTGGTTGACTTGGCAGATCTTGCAAGACTGGCCTTGCCATACTCTCCCATGCTGGGAAATGGCTCCACTTGTATTCCCTCTCGCACTCCCTCCTTGCCTACCATCAAAGGCTCTGTTCTTGTACGAAATATTGCATTTACAAAAGATGTTTTTATTCGAATGACCACCAATGGTTGGGCTACCTCAAGGGACATTCCCTGTCGCTTTGAGAGTGTCGTGTCACCAACTATGGGCGACTTTGTGGGTGTGGATCGATTTGGGTTTAATGCCGAACTCGACTCTGCACTAATTGCAGCTTTGACTGTGTCCCTCCCTGAACACTTTGCTTGTTCAGATGTGGACAATTTCAATACGGATGGCAAAGTCAACCCGAAGCTCAACCCCGATATTGCGCACAGGAATCTATCCGTCAAACCAGTCTCGAAGCCAAAAACTAATTCTTTAGATTCTAGCACGCCGAGTGAGTTGAAAACCCTTCAATTTCGTATCGAACTTGCTCTGTGCTTCAAAGCAGACAACAAAGAGCATTGGGACAACAACAATGGGAAAAACTTTGTCTTGACATTAACGTCGCCAGATGCAGATGTAATTTACAAGCAACAACAGGAACAGTTGAGTCTACATCGATTATTCAGGCTGCAACAGCAACGAAGCACCGATGTGATGAACCTTAAAAAGACTCAAAAGCAGTCGCTCTTGAAACCTCAAAAGCTCACTCTGCAATCGCAAAAATCCTTACTATCCCCTTCAATCTTGAGGCAGCAGATTCAAGATCAACCCACCAAAGAATCCGATACACCATGCTCTGTAGTACTAACATTGGAACCATTTAAATCCAGTCCATTAGACACGACATCTTCCCAACAGTCACCACTGTCTGCTCAATCTACATCACCCATTGCTATCCATTCACCCGTGTGTCCTCGTCTAGTCCATTCTGCGTCACCTCTATCAGCGCAATCTCCCGGCACCCACTCCATCTCTCCTAATCAATCACAATCGTCTCGCTCTCTATCCCACGGACACACTTTCCTACGCTCTACCCTATTTCAGCCTCATCGTCGCGTTGGTCCTCAATTGCCACAAGGCATACCTCCCATTGTCAAGATTCCCCTTTTTGTTCCTCCAGAGCACGACAGCATGGTCCCTGTAACTATATCTCTCACCACTGGCATAATCTCGTCTGCATGTAGAATCTCATCCCCAACTCCTTCCTTTGAGTCCATCTATTCCTCTTCACCTCCATCTCGCTATGTATGATCTCGTATGCATTTACTTGACCCTTGTCTGCATCTTCCTGATGTATCGTGCCAACGATACACGGCACTGTGGGTTTATTTTAATTATTGTCCACTCATTTTTTTATTTACCAGACTTCATTACCACTTTCTTTGACTCGATACCATACACCAGCCCATCTATCGGCACTATTTTCATTCAGTTATTCTATTACTAAAATGTCATTTTTGGATTATATTTTTAAAATAATTTGTTGGAATACAAGATAGTGTTGGCCAATTGTTTAGACATTCCGATACAATCAATATGAATGTGAGAGTAGGCATCATTATTGGTAAGCATTGCATCGATTCTGCACTGTCATGCCATTTAAACCAACTGATTGTATTTAGTCAGTGACAGAGTGAGTGCTGGAACTGCAAAAGACAAGACTGGACCATCACTCGTTGATCTGATTCATCAGCAGAATGATTGGAATGTAGTGACTTGTGTCACTGTTGCTGACGATGTAGAAATGATTCAAAAAGCCATATGTGTCATGACGGATAGTGTTGATCAAGATCAGTCTAACCTTGATCTCAGTCATGGTCATCATGCTACAGTAGATTTGGTGTTGACTGCAGGAGGAACTGGATTCGGTGTGCGGGATGTCACTCCAGAGGTTTGTATTCAACATCACTCTTGGAAACTGGTCCATATTCAATGTAATAAAGCCAATTGCATGTGTACATGAATTAGGCTGTTAGGGGAATATTACTAAAAGAAGCATCAGGACTTGCTACTGCCATGTTGGTGTCTTCATTGGCCATCACTAACATGGCTGCTCTCTCTCGTCCCATCTGTGGAATCCGGAATCGATCCATCATCATCACTCTTCCTGGAAGTCCAAAAGGTGCAATTGAAAATTTAACTGCCATCATCAAAACTCTTCCACATGCTATCGATCTGGCTAGAGGAGAACCATCCGCTGGAGAAACTGTTCATACCGCTATGCATGGCGGTCATCAGATTGCAACCCATGACATCAATGAATCAAATCTTGCAGAAAAAGTCGACCCTATACGTCATGATCATTTCAAGCATCACAATTGCAGTCGATTTGACCATCTAACACCACATGCTCAAACGTGTAGTAAGGATCTCAAATCCAACATCATCAACCAGCCTGGTAATAATCAAATGTTTGTCATGTGTTTGAAACCAATACTCGACTGATTGTTTTAAACTATTGTAGTAACTCACCGTGCACGCATATCTCCATTCGAAATGATTCCATTTGAAACTGCACTTGATTTGGTATTGAACAATGCATCATCTGCCGCTAATATGAACAAACAACTTGTTATGACACGACCTGTCAATACTGATAGTATTGGGTATGTGCTTGCAGAAGACGTAATGGCAAATGAAAACGTGCCCATGTATCGTGCTTCGATTGTCGATGGGTATGCTGTGATGGCTGCAGATGGACCAGGCGAGTATCCTGTGATTGGAAGTACAACGGCCAGTCAGACTACTTTATCTGGTTCTGGATTGACTCCATTAAAGAGGGGTACAGTGTCTCGTATCACCACAGGAGCAGAGATTCCTCCCAATGCTGATGCAGTTGTCATGGTAGAATGCACTGAGCTGATTTCCATGACTGAAGACTCGAAAGAAGAAAAAATAGTAAAACTACTCCAAGGTGTTCAGATAGGTCAAGACATTCGCGAAATTGGATCTGATATCATCAAGGGGTCGTGTATCTTGTCCAAAGGATGTAGAATCATGTGTGGAGAACTAGGTGTTTTGACCTCGTGTGGTATCCAACACATCAAAGTATATCGTCGTCCAGTTGTCTCCATCATGTCCTCTGGAAATGAGCTGATTGATGCTGAAGCTGATGGTACTGAAAAGGCTGCTGGATACGTTCGTGACTCCAACCGACCAACTCTTCATGCACTGCTAAAGCACCATGGGTTTGATGTAGTGGATTTGGGAATCGCTTGTGATACACACGATGGATTGGCTACGTGTTTAAGACAAGGAATGGATCAATCTGACGTGATTGTGAGCACTGGAGGTGTATCCATGGGAGAAATGGATCTGCTAAAACCAATCCTAGAAAGAGATTTGGGAGCTGAAGTGCTGTTTGGAAGAGTTGCACTCAAACCCGGTAAACCTACCACGTTTGCTGTTTTAGATGTACCACAAAGTACACGCACTTGTTCAAGTCGTCGTTTGTTTTTTGCACTTCCTGGTAATCCGGTATCCACCATGGGTAAGCTGTATTTTTACTTGCTTTGTATAGCTGGACGTGTGTGTTAATGTTTGTCTCAACATGGCTGTAAACCAACGCTTCGCAGTGACGTTTTACCTGTTTGTCCTTCCTGCTTTGCGTAAAATGGCCGGCTATGCATCTCCCAATCTTCCTCGAATCAAAGTCAAGGTATTTTTAATATCCAATATCACCACACTATCGATCTGTACTTTAAACGTACATAGTTTAAAAATGATACTAAAGCATGTTTGATTAGTTGGGACATGATATCCATCTCGACCCGCGACCAGAATTTTTCCGTGCAAAATTGGAACACTCGGAGGGTATGTTTACAGCATTTGGAACAGGAATCCAGCGGAGCAGTCGTATGCAAAGCATGACTTGTGCCAATGCACTACTGGTTCTTCCTGCTTTGAGTGACTTTATTGCTGCATCAGCTTCAAACACTGACGGAAACATCAAAGCTGGATCGGTAGTGGAAGCCATCATTATTGGAGATTTTGAATAAACCATTCAATTTATATTTGATTTAATGTATTGGAATATTTATCACGGATCATGACCATCATAAAGCGACAACTCTGCAACTACGCGCTGAATAAGTCGTTTTGTTGGCAATTTGGTAAACGCTGATTCGTTCAACTTGTTTAATACATTCACAACTTGCTTGTGTGATGTACTCGAAGCTCCAGAAACCACAACCAAAGGAAGTAGCTTTACAAGTGCGTGCAGCAACTAATTATAATAAAGTATAAATAACTCTAAAAGCATATTAAAAAATGCGTCATTTACCTCTTCGTTTTGGTCATGCACTCGCTGTATTTCTCTTATTCCAACGTCAAGAATGACTGTCAAATCATTCGTGTAAAACAAATTTCGGGTCGGTGTGTATTGAAAAATTCCAATCAGTAGAATAGTGATTGACAATTGAAGCTCGGGCGTATCTAAAATACCAAATAACAACCATTGTACAACGCTTGGTAAGCTGAACCCAAAAGACTCGACTTGCTTCAAATAAAGTTGATAAGAATGCTGTTTTACCTGCTCGGTTGAATACAAAAATAAGATTCTCTGTTAGAGTTTTGCTATGGTTCAATCGCTGTTCTAAAACCCTCAAGAATCGATCGTGTGTAGCTACAGAGCCTCGCATTTTCATAAGCTGGCCATTCAACGTAATCTAATATCTCAAAACCCAACCATCAGCCTCAAATAAAATCATTTAAAATAGAACATGTTTACTTGCCAGTAATCGAATGACTGCATAATTAAACGACTCATTATCGTTTCGTGATGATTCGACCAACTCGCACAAATAATTCAAAAGTTGCGTATCAATTATATCTATTGAAATGTGTATTATAATTTAAACACCAAGTAAATCTACACATTCAAAATACTTTTAAAACTCACCTAGTTCATGCAATGACATTTCATGGACTTGACATAAATGGTCAAATAATAAAACAGTTACATGCGATACTTTTACATCTATTGAAAACAAATTAGCAGCTTGATTGGCTATTACAATCGTATCCATGTAAAATGAAACACTAATAAGGAGTCAAAGTATATGATAAACGGCCAGATTCATGAAATGATTGGTGTCAAATTTACTGGCAGCATTATTCTTTTGAACTAGAATGCAAACGTACGATATTTTAGAATACAATATCTCGATTCAAACTTGGTGATCGTACACTGTATGACTGTCAACTAATCTCAGTTCAACTAGTTTGTATTATATGATGGTCATTGTGTCTGAGGAATTGAAAACATGAGTCAATCCCCAATAGGGAAGCGCAACGAGTATTTGACCATTCATACTCCAAAATAATCACTGCATGATAATTACAAGTGTTCCATTTTACATGAATACGACTGATAAATGGTAGGAAATCAACCATACGTGCCTAGATCTGGAAGCAATAAAATATCTTTTAGGACAGGTATCCAGTCATCTCTCACCAATCGCCGAAATACATTAGGTGTGCTTAGTCCAAAATGAAACAGAATCGATAGCTGGATATACAGTAAATCCCGATTTTCAGATTCTGGATGACGAGAAATACATCCAAGACACTCTGACAAGTCTTGAAATGCAGGGAAATCCAGTACATGTTCAGCAATGATTCGCATATCGTATTCATCTCTGATAACTGTATTCCATAAACCAAGTTTGAGAAAATGAGTTGGCTGCTACTTGACCCCACAAAACATAACATTTTACATTTAATATCAGCCATGATTCTGGAAACTATAGACGTCACTGCATTTAATGAAGCATCTTGACTGTAATGGTCCAAGTCTATATCCAGTATAAAGTCAGATGTCAGGATTAGAAAAGATTCGCTGCTTCATTGTAAAACCACATGCATATCATCGATACCTTGAAGCAATGTTTCGAGATGAGACACTGCATCCGATATGCTTTCAGTCATGAATGAATTCAGCAAATCAGTACTGTCGTTACTGTAATGTATAGATTAGGCAAGATTCAAATATTCTTGACTAATCAAGATTGCAATCTTTTCAAGGATAAATGTGCACCCTTTACAGCCTTATTCATGTAACAAGGGAGTCGATAATTTCCAACTTTATCAAGCAAATGCTCACATTAATTCCACCTTCTCAACATCTGTTGAATCTCAAACTTTTCTACAAACTAAACGTTGAGTGATTGTGGAATCAGTTGTTGCATTATTGAGATTGTTGAACTAGAGCGCGAATGTATGATATTCTGAAATACAAGTCTCTCCAATGTCATGGTCGTGCTAGATATTCATTGTAAAATCAACGTTTTCAATATCAAAAACAGTCGATCCAATATAAATACGATTAAAAGAAAAAATCTTTTAGTTTAAAAAGTAAAAATGCAACGACCGGGGATCGAACCCGGGCCACGCGCTTGGAAGGCGCGGATGTTAACCACTACACTATCGTTGCATATTCACAGAAAAAATATATACTATTGTAATTTTTATCAATCAATTGCGGTATATTTTTGCTGTTCAATATCAATGCATAATATCTGATAATTATGCAATTGAATCAAGATTAAAGTTTGACAGTAGATTTAAAGCCCATTCAATCCAGGTCAGTTTTGTACAAGTTTGACAACGGATATGCAGCAATCTCCATCAATATTACTTGACAGCAGTCAATCCGTAGCACAGATTCATGGTGTTGAAAAGGTACATCTTTCATGCAACTCATACCCAATCCTTGTAGCATTTGAACCAAGCTGATTTCCCATATATTGTGATAGCGATTATTGAATGCCATGTCACTGGCTAGTCAAGCTATATCACTTTTGGACCAGCCGGAAAAAGACCAAGGAAACATCAAAGAAGAGTTTGAAACCAGTTGTGTCATTCTTGGCAATGTAATAACGGTAAGAACCATCCAACTTGAGACTGATTTCAGATTGCCATTAAAAAGCATACATAGTATCTAACCCAGCTTTGGTATGGCCAGGAAATTCATAGCGGGCTTCGGTCCTTGTTACTAAAGTTTGCTTCAACTGGCGTGTTGGATGCTGCTGGGCAACAACTCGAGTACAATATCACTACTGCTGGTGTAGAGAAAGACTTGGAAATTCTCACCAATGGAATATCTCTGCTCCGACATACATTGGATCCTGATATCTGACAAACTAATCCTCTAATGAATGACATTTATGATGTAACGATTGAAAATGGCACTTTATTTGCTAAAATCCTAGCTGGGAGCAATCTGGATCGTATGTTGAAAGAATTGTGTCTTGAAAACAAGTGCCAGTGCAACCTGACTGCCAATCACTAGGATAAATATCATACTGATGGCTCGCGCATCTGTCGCTAGTGGTTGAATATTCTTGATAAAGAAAAATGCTGGGATAGAAAAGATTAAAACACAGTAAGTAGCAGCTCTACAAGAATCAGCAGTGAATTTGGCAAATATATCGAGTTCAATTCAAAAGGATACTCAACTTGATAGTGCAAAGGCAGCAAGAACAATAATCCACCGAATAAGGTCACTTTGAATAATACACAAAAGCTAAAAACAATTTAAATTAAATTCACCAAGATCCATAGCATAATCATGTCAACTATGCAATCATACCGAAACAGGAACCCAGATAGCTATGCCATAACCATACACGTTGATCATATCAAACAGCCGAATAGTAGCAATTCCAAAATATTTGGCGATGCCCCACAATAATGCAGGCAATAGTAGTACATATGTATACACAACAGCACCTGCAAACGACAACATCGTCATATCATATTCATATTTCTGGTTGGACCACGCTTTGGCAATCGACTCTGCCATGGTAGAAGTTGCAAACAATGTAAAAATAACTGTAGTTGGGACCCAAAATGGACCGTAAAAGTCTGGATTTTGATCAATTAATTCCATAAATGACTTCATGGGCATGATGGTCGTTATGATCCTGTTACCAACATCCACAGAGTCAACTTGAAAGTATTGCATCCAGTATTCAAATGTCCAGAATGCGCTTGTAGTTGCGACTGGCTGCTGTTCGGAAATTTGATTTGTTGATGGCTGGATGTTTTTGGGCATGTTGCTGGGTAATCCTTGTGAGTTCATACTGGGACCAGGTGGATTTGAGAATCCAAAATTGTCTAGTTAAATCACGGTTTAGATATACAACCTAGAATTCCAGTTGCCGATAACACTGCAATTCAAATAATAGCCGAGATCTAATGTACCTCTTTCTGCTTGGTGTGAGGAGCGAGCAGGCATAGGACTCTTGACAACCTTTCCAGCAATCAAATCAGCTTCTGCACTAGAAAGCACAAAATCTGTCAAGGAGGAACAGCACAATCCATGCAGCACAATTAGCATCAGGACAGTTAGTAACTTGGCTCATGGCATGAATCCAACAGTAGTGTATCAGCACAAGATATTTGACAAGAATAGGATGCAGTGTTTCCGATATGGCTCAGCTGTATCGCTAGCAACCAGCGACTCTTACTTTGAAACTCGAGTTCTGTCTGAGCATCATGGCCCTATATAACAAGACGTTTGGGTAGATTGAAGATAATCAATATATCAAATGTATTGCAATGTACACCAAGGATTGAACAGGTTATGCCCGACTTTAAAGCTTAGACTATCTTGTTCAATAAAAAGTCTTATATCAAGGTAGTAGACATACAGGTTCCATATCCAACAAATGGTCAATTGAGTCTGTGCGAGCAGGAGTATGGCTACTCATTATCAGACTGTTGGTTGCAAGTTGGACAAACATCAAAGTCGATCCCATTACGCTGAACACTGGATTCACGCGCATTCACGATCTCATTCAACATTCTCGAGTCGCTGGGATTGTGCATTGCGTTTATAAACTATAAAAATACTAGTGTGGATTAGAGCATGGTTTAGAGTAATGCACTGTAACCGACTTGTGAAAAAACGAAATTTAGTATAAATTGCCCCATCATGATCAATCCAGTACAACTGAATGGTTCATTTTTATAATACTCCACACAACCATCAAGTTACAGCCATATTTGCATAAAATGGAACACTAAATAAAAGTTTTGTAATGAACATCCAGTCATGTTTGATCGAGTCAATGTACTGGACAACATTGTGTTTTTTTCGAATCGTCGTGTAGAAACAGTTTGAGTGTTTAGCATTTAAACATGTCCTTTTACGTATGAATCTCTACTTTCTATAATACATTGTCGTCAAATCATTTATGAATGGCTTGACAACTCTGTAGTCATCAACACCTGGACAACAAGACGTTGTGAACGCACTTGTGGACCTTTACCAAGTGCAAATATCTCGACCAGCAATGCCAATGATCTTGATAACAATATTACATACAAACACCAACACTTGTGAGTGGCAGACAGATTGACAAGAAATGTGTACAAGCTTTTATTGACAATATCTAAACAAATTCAATGTCTAGATTGCAATGGATGAATCTGGTACCAAACTTGACAATCGTACAATGTATGACTATTCAAACAAATCCAGAATTCAAGTTGTAAAGCATCAGTTTAAACTTATAGTTTGTATTATATGATGATCGGTGTGTTGAAAGTCAATCTGTAGTAAAAAACTGAACAAGTTGGCCAATATTTTACTCGAAAATAAAATTTATTTTACTTGAATCTGACAATAAATTTTATCAAAAATTCGGGTTTTGGTTTCTTTCTAAAAACTGAATCTGAAATGACTGCATCATTGATTGGTAAAGTCATCTATTATATGCCATCTCTGATTCTGGTTGGTTGTTTTAATCATATACATTTCAATTAGCACTGCTTTCTGTTTCTGACAAGACCGGACTTGTTGAGTTGGCCACTGCTCTGCATGCCAT
The DNA here is from genome assembly GCF_000203795.2 of Batrachochytrium dendrobatidis JAM81. NCBI lineage: Eukaryota > Fungi > Chytridiomycota > Chytridiomycetes > Rhizophydiales > Batrachochytrium > Batrachochytrium dendrobatidis. Next base: position 77,342 of record NW_006281105.1, read on the forward strand.
GAATGTGCGCTTGATTGCTTCTGGTGGTACTTCAATGGCCATCCGTAATGCTGGACTTCCTGTAGAGTAAGCTTTATACATGAATGCATTGTATGTTTTGAAAAGGCTTTAACCTGATCATCAACTGCTTTAATTATTGCGATTATTAGCGATGTTGCTGATATTACCAAGGCTCCAGAAATGCTTGGTGGTCGAGTCAAGACTCTCCATCCTGCGGTTCATGGCGGCATCCTTGCTAGACAAACTCCCCAAGATTCAGCTGATATGCAGGCTAGAGGATATGAGCTGATCGACTTTGTGGTCTGCAATCTTTATCCTTTTCAAAAAACTATTACTCAGCCTGGCGTCACCATTCCACAGGCTGTCGAGGAGGTTGATATTGGTGGAGTGACTCTTTTGAGAGCTGCTGCCAAAAACTTTGAGCGAGTGTCGATCTTGTCTGACCCTGCAGAATATGCCGATATCATCAAGGAAATGCAAGCTGCATTCGCTTCTTCTGCCGATGAATCGGGTCGCAAACTCTTGCTGTCTGAAGAGCGTCGCAAAAGCCTCGCTCTCAAGGCATTCACACATACTGCCGACTATGACACTGCCATTTCCAGTTACTTTCGTAAAGAATTCTCGGGCAATGGCGATTGCCAGATGTTTTTGCGCTACGGTGCCAATCCTCACCAAAAACCTGCCCAGGTGTACTGCACTAATGGTGCTCTCCCATTCAAAGGTATGCTTGATTCCATTCTCGTTTATTTAAATTTGTATTTCATGGTAGATTCAAATTGATAACCACATGAATGCCTATGTATTGTATTTGACTGGCACTTTATTTTCATCAAGTTTTGGCTGGATCTCCCGGATATGTCAATCTATTGGATGCTCTTAATGCATGGCCTTTGGTCAAGGAACTCAAAAAAGCCTTGAATCTTCCTGCTGCAGCTTCTTTCAAGCATGTTTCTCCTGCTGGTGCAGCCGTTGGCTTTCCCTTGACCGAAGCCGAAAAAAAGGTTTATTTTGTTGATGATATCGAGAACCTGTCACCTCTTGCTACTGCTTATGCTCGTGCTCGTGGTGCAGATCGCATGTCCTCATTTGGTGACTGGATTGCTTTGTCGGATATTGTGGATCTCCCCACTGCTCGGATTATTTCTCGCGAAGTATCTGATGGTGTGATTGCTCCCGGATACGAACCCGAAGCACTCGCTCTTTTGCAAAAAAAGAAAAAAGGAAAGTATACTGTCCTGTCCATTGATCCAGACTATCAGCCTGGTGAGATTGAGCGTCGTCAAGTTTACGGTCTTACTTTAGAACAGCAGCGCAACAATGTTGAAATCACCAAAAGTATGTTTGCCAACATTGCTACCAAAACCGTCAAGACCGTCACTGATGAAAGCCTTCGTGACTTGATTGTTGCTACCATTGCTTTAAAATACACCCAGTCCAATTCTGTTTGCTATGCAAAGAATGGTCAAGTTGTTGGTATGGGTGCTGGCCAGCAATCGCGCATCCACTGCACTCGTCTTGCTGGCGACAAGGCTGATAATTGGTGGTACAGACATCATCCTGACATTCTTGACTTTAAGTTTAAGCCTACTGTCAAGCGGGCCAATCGTGCCAATGCTATTGACCTGTATATCAATGATATGATCGAGGACATGAACGAGTGGTCGGATTTGTTTGAAGTGGTTCCTAAACCATTTACTGATACCATGAAGCGTGATTGGAAAACCAAAATGGACGGTTTGGTGGTGTCATCTGATGCCTTTTTCCCCTTTGCCGACAATGTGCAGCGTGTGTCTCAGTCTGGTGTACGTTATGTTGCTGCACCTAGTGGGAGTGTTATGGACGAGGCTGTTGTTCAAGAGGCCGAAAAGAATGGCATTGGATATGTTTTTACTCCGTATCGCTTGTTCCACCACTAATATATCTTAAAAATGGACTTGCATGCAAAATCTGATTTTTACGTCATTAATTAAACATTATGGGCTTATATCCCAATTTGATTTTATTGTGAAAACTGATATTCATTGATATAAACACTGACAGAATTTACAGTTGTGTTAATATCCATATCATGGCTTAGATTACTCCCATGTAATAGTACACTGCACAGCCATTTCAACTCATCAAATACCCTCAATTCAAATGATAAAATATGTCAATATTCATCATCTAGCATATTGATTTCATGTGTTTTGATATTTTTCAAAAGCATTACATTGGAATTATTGTTGTTGTTAAATACAATCTATTTCCCACTGATTGGCAACCCATTAGATCTAAACATGTATGTACTAATTATGTCAATGCGTTTAAACTCGATTTAAAAACTTGCACATTGTTGTCAGCACATATCATACAAATGCTACACTACACATGGCTGTATACAATGTAACGTGTGTCGTGTTTGCAGTGTTTACAGTATTTGCAATGTCTGTCAAACGGATTGTATGGCATCCAGTCGTGTCACTCAGTTTGAAGTAGCCGTGATACTAGAACAGTAATCTACATTGACAGCATCATCCAAATACATATATTGGACAACACAGTCAACCATGTCGTGTTTGGTAGTTGTGTGTACCTGTTCAATTGACCATGTGTTCGATTGACAATGTGTCCATTTTAAAGCATTTTTGTTGATTGCATTACACCGGTATATTGAACTCGGGTGATATTTCAAATGTCGGATAAGCAATTATCCGTACTACGGCTATGATTATCCGTTGATCATTGATCATTATACATTGTACATTATATATTGGCACTATATATGTGTACCATTTGGTCACGACTGATTGATACACGACAGTCTGATACTAACACAATACAACAATCAACACAGCGTGCATACTAAACACCAATAGTCGTGTATATTGTCAACTCAACATTGTCGGTATATCATATATATACACCAATACACTAATGTACAGTATGCGACTGTATATGACTATATATGACTATATACAATACATTATAAACAACTTTTTGGATATTGTCAATTTAGTTTATTGTGTGATGAATGCAATATGTATATGATCAATGCAAATGGTCAAGTATTTACAAGATTATGAACTAAACAGGTCAAGGACCTGTAGTTGCAAGTGTTTTGCTCTTGTTGACAGTATAGCGCCGTTCAAAAATGGTTTTTGTAAAAATAGTGTACAAGACTTTTGAGAATCCAAAGATTTCACCGTCGAGTGACATGCCAACATCAACTGATAAATTTACATCGAATGAAGTCGGACCAGAGTCGAGTCGTTTGATGTTTTCAAGGTTTGATATGTCTTTTTGGATACCAAAGTTGATGCCAACTTTGTTTGCAATCGACAGTGACGTTTCCAAAAGATCAAATTTAAACACTTCGGCTGCAAGTTTGAGTTTTGGGGTGAGTGCAAATTCCAGTCGTGTTTCAGCAACAAGCTTGTCGGCTTCGACGTTGCTAGTATATACAGGATTGAATCCGCGGTATGTGTTTTTTTCATTAGATGCAATGCTGGTTTCAAAGTTGGAATAGGACACGGTCAGATTTGCTTTTGATCGAACTTCAGCCGAAATGCTCGCATCCATGTTAAACTCAAAAACTAGCTTAGGGCCAAGAGACAGCACTCCAGGAATGTATATCGGAGTCAGTGGGTACTCAAAAATTGGAATGGAAACCAATCGTTTGTCTAATCTGACACCTATGTCAAACGACAGCATGGCATACATGTCTATGTCACCTTCCCAGGTCAATGAATATTTTGGCTTTTTGAACAGTCGACCGGCTGCACGAAATAAAAGTGTTGTTTGTGCTTTGATGCCACATGGATTGCAGCCGACTCGGAATACACCACCTACATCTGCTGGGTTAAGTTCGACTGATGGACTGGCTTTCAGATCCAAGTTGAGTGCGATACCAACAGTTTTGGCATTTGGTTTGGATACTCGACCACGCTTTTGCAGTAAATGGGTGCTAGCTTGACCATTAGAAATATCATCAGTAGTGATACCACCACCCTGGCTGCTTTCGACACCAGGAAGTGCAAGAATTTCAAAACTGCCAGTAACACCAGCCTTTTCTGGGTTAGTGGTTGTAAACACGACAATTTTTCGTTGAGCGTCAAGCATCCAGTCGGTAGCAAGAAGTAGAGCCTGCTCGGCTGAATTGCCAACTCCACAGCCATGTTGCGATCCAATCACCAACAGGGTTTTTTGGACTTTCCAGTTGATGCTTGGCAGTGGTTCAGTAAGCACCATCGTAACTCGATCTTGGTTACATTTAATAGACAAAAGGCTTTGGATATTGTCGAGATTGACAGATGGGACGTTTGCAGTGATTTTCATTCCAGCCACGACAATCGAATCACGGCCTTTGAGCGGATCGTACCATTGCAAAATGGTTTCAGGTGACGGCGTTTGATCTTGGAGATATGGACGAATTTTAAGAATATTTATAAATCGGTTTACATGTTTTACTTTGTTGGCAAGCCCTTTGAACCTAGAAGCTCTAGCCAACGACACGGGAGTTGCATTTACAACGCAGATTATCAACAGAATTAGAGTGACAAATAACATATTTATATGGTTTGTACTTGGTGAATTTGCAAGGTTTGATACAGTTGTTGTTGAGATTATGGCTTAGATTGAGCAAAAACAGCCTGTTTTTATATTCCAACCGACAGTCGATGCATCGCATGTTGCTTTGTCTTAGTTTTCTGTTTCACAGGATCAGGGTGGAGTCTACACTGGTATTACAATGAGGGTTGGTCGCCCTTAATTTAGCTGTGCAAGACAAAAACACACTATTTATAACTTGTCTCGAATAATAGCTCTTAAATACTGTCATATACGAGTGCATCACACATACCACATTGCCATTTTTACGAGCATCACTATATATAGCATGTAGACTAGTGGTTTCACATTCGAGATTTGAGCCGAGTGGTTAGACATACACCAGCTCATATATCGATAGCGTCAATTCAAACCCGACATTTACTGCTTTTAGGCTGTGAATGGCCCTTAACAGTCTGGTTGATTAAAATGTTGTTGAACATATACGATCAAATGTATCAATCACTACTGCACAGCTGATTATTAGTTGTATTGCGTTTGTAAAACTAACACATCCGCCCTGATTTAAGCCAGTGCTAATGTGCTGGCTGAACAGCACGTCTAATAAGCAAACCATACGCATCTGGACTCGAAAGCAACTGCACAGCATTCAGATTGATCTACGAGACTGTGGGGTTCAACAAATCGGCTGCTATGGGTTTTTAGCTTTCTGATTGAGGCTCAGTTGTTAATTTCAGTTTGCATAGCCTGGATCACATTGTTTAAACGTGAGCCACAATACAAGAGCATCGTCACAATATGTATCAAGTCTATTGTTGTATAATGTCAGCACTGCTATGTTGAATCATGATGGGCTATCCGGATGTAGTTGTGATATCAAGAGCTGTGCCATTTGTGTGGAAAATACGATATATCGACCAACAATCAAAACAGTTGGCACAATAGACACCATTGATGTGTTCTGGCTAACAATACAATTGGGCATGTCATTAAATGACAGGTATACAATGTAATAGCCAGAGTGGTCTGATAAAGCATGATACGATAAACAATACAGTCAGACACCAGGACAGTATCAAGAAATGAGTATACAAGTGTAACTGATTCGAGATCAATTATCATGTCATACCCGAGTCTTGCGATAAATGCAGTAACCATGATCAAGCATTCAATGTCGTATGACCAATGTCCAATGTCGTATGTAACGTGAATGGTTTATTGCCAGTGTTGTATACCAACTACTGGACATATCAAAATATACAATACATGTTGCAAATGATTTATAAATCAATATACAGTCGTATTCACATACAATCAATCACGACACAAATGTCGATATACATAATACACAGCCAATACCATGTCATGATTGGTGTCGGTTTACTGTACAACACTGTATTATTCTGACAAAGTCGATTGGTTATTATGCGTGCTCATTTTTGTATAAACCAACTGGACGAGTGTTTACATATTCATGACATATTCATGACACTTGACCAATCCGCGACTCTGCATTCAGTCAATTCAGACATTACAAGTAAACACTGTTTGACATGCAAACAACCGTTGCATTCCAAAATGCACAATCTGTTGAACTAGATCGTGAACATATTCAAAGTGTTAAAATACAACACATACGAGTGTGTGCACAGTTTGATCGACAACATCGGACCAGTCGACACTGATATATCATTTGCAATGTATAAATTTGAGCTGAACTTGTCGATCGTGCAATGTATGACTGCCAACAATGGTCAAAAATAGTCAACAATAGTCAAAATACAACATCTGAATACACCAGTCCAGTTCAAACATATAGCGTCATCGTGTGTGTGTCGTATGATGATCGCTGTGTTTGAATACTGACAACACAAACAGTGACTGCTACAGTATTTAACGACTAAACAATCGCATCGACAGAATGTTTCCAAACACGCATCGTATTTTGGACATCACATCATAAGCTACTCTGTTGTTTGTCATGGTTTGCTGACTGTTCAACAAAAACCAGTGTTGCAAGGCGTATGACTACATCACACATCACACTACACTGTCAGATACTGTCAGATACTATCCGATACTGTACATATTATGGCACACCACGCTACACCACATTGCATCACATACATTGCTTGATACCATCGATTTTAGATCATGCAAACAGTCTAGTATAACGGTAGATCTATGTCAAACAATTGCAATCACACAGGCTCGGACTCGGACTCGGACTGTCCACCAAACAATCAACCAGACGTTGATGTCAATACACGCCATACATGTAGTCAGTGTATGTACAAACAAAATACATGCTCTGACTGCAACATAAATACAAATGTTTACACCAATCGGCTAGAATCCACCAATTTGGTACAAATTATCACACAATTGTCACAAATATTGACAACCATGACAATCGTGACAACCATGACACAATCTGATAAAATGGGTTTAAACTCGATTTAAAAACTTGCACATTGTTGTCAGCACATATCATACAAATGCTACACTACACATGGCTGTATACAATGTAACGTGTGTCGTGTTTGCAGTGTTTACAGTATTTGCAATGTCTGTCAAACGGATTGTATGGCATCCAGTCGTGTCACTCAGTTTGAAGTAGCCGTGATACTAGAACAGTAATCTACATTGACAACATCATCCAAATACATATATTGGACAGCACAGCCAACCATGTCGTGTTTGGTAGTTGTGTGTACCAGTTCAATTGACCATGTGTTCGATTGACAATGTGTCCATTTTAAAGCATTTTTGTTGATTGCATTACACTGGTATATTGAACTCGGGTGATATTTCAAATGTCGGATAAGCAATTATCCGTACTACGGCTATGATTATCCGTTGATCATTGATCATTATACATTGTACATTATATATTGGCACTATATATGTGTACCGTTTGGTCACGACTGATTGATACACGACAGTCTGATACTAACACAATACAACAATCAACACAGCGTGCATACTAAACACCAATAGTCGTGTATATTGTCAACTCAACATTGTCGGTATATCATATATATACACCAATACACTAATGTACAATATGCGACTGTATATGACTATATATGACTGTGTACAATACATTATAAACAACTTTTTGAATATTGTCAATTTAGTTTATTGTGTGATGAATGCAATATGTATATGATCAATGCAAATGGTCAAGTATTTACAAGATTATGAACTAAACAGGTCAAGGACCTGTAGTTGCAAGTGTTTTGCTCTTGTTGACAGTATAGCGCCGTTCAAAAATGGTTTTTGTAAAAATAGTGTACAAGACTTTTGAGAATCCAAAGACTTCACCGTCGAGTGACATGCCAACATCAACTGATAAATTTACATCGAATGAGGCCGGGCCAGAGTCGAGCCGTTTGATGTTTTCAAGGTTTGATATGTCTTTTTGGATACCAAAGTTGATGCCAACTTTGTTTGCAATCGACAGTGACGTTTCCAAAAGATCAAATTTAAACACTTCGGCTGCAAGTTTAAGTTTTGGGGTGAGTGCAAACTCCAGTCGTGTTTCAGCAACAAGCTTGTCGGCTTCGACGTTGCTAGTATATACAGGATTGAACCCACGGTATGTGTTTTTTTCATTAGATGCAATGCTGGTTTCAAAGTTGGAATAGGACACGGTCAGATTTGCTTTTGATCGAACTTCAGCCGAAATGCTCGCATCCATGTTAAACTCAAAAACTAGCTTAGGGCCAAGAGACAGCACTCCAGGAATGTATATCGGAGTCAGTGGGTACTCAAAAATTGGAATGGAAACCAATCGTTTGTCTAATCTGACACCTATGTCAAACGACAGCATGGCATACATGTCTATGTCACCTTCCCAGGTCAATGAATATTTTGGCTTTTTGAACAGTCGACCGGATGCACGAAATAAAAGTGTCGTTTGTGCTTTGATGCCACATGGATTGCAGCCGACTCGGAATACACCACCTACATCTGCTGGGTTAAGTTCGACTGATGGACTGGCTTTCAGATCCAAGTTGAGTGCGATACCAACAGTTTTGGCGTTTGGTTTGGATACTCGACCACGCTTTTGCAGTAAATGGGTGCTAGCTTGATCGTTAGAAATATCATCAGTAGTGATACCACCACCTTGGCTGCTTTCGACACCAGGAAGTGCAAGAATTTCAAAACTGCCAGTAACACCAGCCTTTTCTGGGTCAGTGGTTGTAAACACGACAATTTTTCGTTGAGCGTCAAGCATCCAGTCGGTAGCAAGAAGTAGAGCCTGCTCGGCTGAATTGCCAACTCCACAACCATGTTGCGATCCAATCACCAACAGGGTTTTTTGGACTTTCCAGTTGATGCTTGGCAGTGGTTCAGTAAGTACCATCGTAACTCGATCTTGGTTGCATTTAATAGACAAAAGGCTTTGGATATTGTCGAGATTGACAGATGGGACGTTTGCAGTGATTTTCATTCCAGCCACGACAATCGAATCGCGGCCTTTGAGCGGATCGTACCATTGCAAAATGGTTTCAGGTGATGGCGTTTGATCTTGGAGATATGGACGAATTTTAAGAGCACTTATAACCTGCTTTGTGTTTTTTACATTGAACACAATTTAAAATGTTGCCAAGCGCTCAACAACGGCAATGAAACTATTGGTTTTGGTAGTTGTAATCTAAAGTCATTGTAAAGAGCTGTCAAACTATTCATGCTTTAGGATTGAAAGGTGTTAGATATTGGTTGATGGCAGACTGTTGAGTTTGAACTCTTGAACTCCGAAATTGATCTACTAGAATTGCGTTCAAAATCTCCGATATTTGACCGTCTTGGTGACCTGCTTGACAAACAATACTATTGAGTTTTGGAACTACGAAAGCTGTGTAAAGTGGCAAGACAATTGCTTTAGAGCGGATATAATATTGCAAAGTTCAAAATCGTCGACGTTCAAGATTTTGATGAGCAAGCATCTTTGCTTTGGTTGATAGTAATGGTATTTGAACTCAGCAAAAGTGTAGTATTAGCGCATTTGAAAATGACCAAAGCTTTACAGGTTGCAAGAAACACTTTGAAAGTGATATAGCGGCAAACATACAAATTCAAAACAAAGCCAAAATGTGACCATCAATCCTCGGATGAGGCGTTGAAGATTTTTTCCAAGCACAAAATGGCAAAGATAAATTTGTCGACTTTTTGAAAATACTCAAACAGTTGAACTTAATGTCTGGATTGCAATGTATGAGTCTGGAGATTGTACAATGTATGGTTATAGGGAAAAGAACGGCTTGCAGAAAAATTCAGCCTAAAATCAATGATTTTGTATGCAACATATGGTCATTGTTTGGAAATTTATCAAGGGAGTTGTAAATGCTTTGACATTTTGAAGTTTTTAAACGGTGATACTGGAAAGACGTTTCCAAACGTAAATCATTGTTTGAATTTCCCACTTCACAAGACTAGATATTCTCTGATCAAACGTGTTCTTTCACCAGTTCAACAAACGGCAATATTGCAAGGTATGGAGATGCATATTGGCCATTCTTGAGCCCTAATGGCAATTTAATAATAAACGGTCTTGTGCAGAGTGCAATTCCGGACATTGAGAGGATCTCAAGTCAATTTGTAGTAGAAATCAAGGAAATCTAGTCATGGTTTATTCCAAAGCAAGATGAATACAAGTCTTGCGTGAATACGATTATAATCTAAAGAGAAATCTGAGTCAGTAGTTTGAGGCAGTTGAATGGTTTGACAGGATAACTTGATCAGTCCAATAAACAACTCAACCGCAGAGTCGATCTTGAAATCATGTTCAACCAGATTGCAATTCAAACCCTTAGAATCGAATTGCTTTTTCATGAATAAAATCTACTAGAAACCAACATCGATCTTACCAAGCCGGTTTGCTTTACAAATTTTTTATTCATCAGCACTTGGACACATTCGCTTTACTCTAGTCATTCTATTTACATATCTTGTTAGTTCATGTCGTCTGTTAATGCCTATAGGGGTGGTCCTCCGCCTGGTAACTCCCACTCATCTGGTGCTCCCCATGCCATACAGCAACACCCTTCTATGCATCAGCAACATCATCCTCAACATGTAATGCATTCAGGCCATCCTTCTCAACAGCCAGGGTCTGTTCCGCAGGGTGCAGTCCAGCAGCAACTTCCTCAGCAAATGCAGAGTCATGCTACTCAACAGCATCCTGGCCATCCACATCATGTTCATGCTCAATTACAGGCTGCTCAAGCTCCTCAAAACTCTCCCAAACCTCCTCAGCAGCAGTCTCAGCAACCTAGTCTTCCTATTGCTCAAAACAGAATTGTCGAGGCTTTGGAGTCTGCTCGCAAAGAGGTAGATCAAGTATTCAAAGAAATCACCGTCATGAAATACCACAAGGAAGAGGCTGAATACAAATGTAAGTCTGAATTTTCGTCTTATTACTCCAGCACATCTCTTGTCCTGTCTTGCCATCAGTCATGCTATAGCTCAAGTATCTGTTTCAGCTTTACCCCATACTTGCTCTTGATGTATTGGTTTGCATCCGTCTAATGATCATAGACGGCCAACTGGCCAAGTATTGAGCATCAACTTGCCAAGATGCATTTAAAGTGTATCCTATCTTGTCTTTTACCGCCTTGTGGTTCAGGAAAGAGATCTGTATTGATTGTCTAATATGAATTGTCTATATCTTATTATGGAAATGCCTTTTTAGTATCCGCTCAAATCAACGAAATGACCGCATTTCAGCAAACTTTGTATGATCTAGAGAGAAGGCATCAGACAATGAAACTGCATAATGAAGAAGAAGTGGCTCGTCTGCGGAGAGAGTTAGAAGTCAGAGGAATATCTATTCCACTTCCCACTCAAATGGCAGCACCGTCTGGAAGTGCAGCTTCGGGTGGTTCTAATATAGGCCAATCTGGCTCTGGTGGTCCGCATTCACTGCAGGATTCTCGCAATCCAGTAGGGCATCGTCCTCCTTCTACTTCTCAAATTCATCAACAGCAACAACAACATATGCTGCAACACCCTCATAAACAGCTACAGCATTCCCATCCGCAACAAATGACCAAGGCGGGATTCCCAGAAGGTGTTCCACCACCTGTACTTTCCCAACCACGTCAGACCAACGGTGTCTTTGGCGCGTTAATGGGCGGTCCACCACAAGGTCACTCTAATAACCCATCGGCTATTATAGGCGGTGCATCTGGACAACCACCTCACAACGGATATCCTCATCCAGGCTCTGCTGGTCCAGGTGGTCCACAGCAATCTCTTGGACCCGTGCCTGGATCTAATGGTGAGTAAACTACCCCAGGTTCAATGTTTACGTACACCTTGAATCAATAACCATTGGTATTTGCTGTACAAAAATGCCGTGTATTAACTGTTGTATATTTATTCAACTTGCATGAATTAGATCACGCATCCGCTGGCCATGCAAATGGGATGGATCCTCATGGTCCTAAACGCCAACGTCCAGATGATCCCAACTTGCAAGGACCACCACCTCAAAGACAAAAACAACAGCAACTTTCTAGTGGTGGTGCACCACCACCTCAACCTTCTCAAGGTCCCCAACAACTTCCTCCTCACAACGTGAAAATGGGACAAACTGCTGCTACCATGCCTACTTCCCACCATATACAACAACAGTCTCCGTCGTCGGCTGTATCTACATCGTCTCAGCATCCTATTGGCGCGCAGAGTAGATTAGCTACTACCACGCAGTCAGCAATGAAACAGTTTGGACCTACTCAAGGAACTGGCGATTCTGGGTTGATGCATCCCCAACAGCAGCATATGAAACAGGTGCGTTAATTTGCTGTTAATTGGTATTTTCCCAAATGTCTATTTCTACGCTGGTATATGTTTTTGACTAATGTGATACTTTGGGGGTTTTGTTTATGATGCTAGCCCGAGCAACAACCTCCATCCAATTCGGTGTCACATCAGCAGCCGCAAGCTCCATCCACACAGTCTCAGCAACAGCCTGCAGCCGCATCACAGCAGCAACAGTCTGCTCCCGTCATGGAAGATCCACCTACTACTGGTTATATTGACTTTGAAGCGCGCAAGTCTTCTGAAGAAGGAAAAACCAGTGGTGATGACTTTGCTTGCTTTATCAATCCTATTCATGCCACAGCTTTAAAGATGCCCTTGCACGTTGAGCCATTGAAAATGTTTAATCTTCACAGCGTCGTTTGCTGTGTTAAATTTTCTCCTGACGGTCGATACCTTGGTATTGGATGTAGCAAAAGTGCCGAGATCTACGATGTTCAAACTTTTCAACGTGTTTGGTAAGTTGACAGTTTTTCTAGAGTTGATAAGATCCATGACAAAAGTAGTAATGTTTTGAATGATTTAGTATGCTTACGGATGACACAACTCGCAAAGATTATTATATTCGCTCTGTTGTGTTTTCCCCAGATGGCCGTTTTGTTGCTTCCGGAGCCGAGGACCACTTGGTTCGAGTCTGTGATATCGAGCAGCAGTCCATTAAACTTAGACTTCCTGGTCATCATCTTGATATTTATTCTATTGACTGGTCTAACGATGGCAAATTTATTGCTTCTGCCAGTGGAGATCGGACCGTTAAGATTTGGGATCCAATTACTGGTGCTTGTAAAATGACTCTATCGTGCGATGACGATCAACCCCAAAGCTCTGCTTCCGGTGACGCACCAAAGGATTCTGGCCTTACCAGTGTTGCAATTCGTCCGTCAGATAGCCGTTGCGTTGCCGCAGTAAGCTATTTATTGTCTATTGAACCCTCTGGGTATTGATGCCAAGAGTATGTTATAAATATACTAATCCAACTATGTTTTTCATATCAGGGTGCTATTGATGATACTATTAGATTATGGGATGCTTTGACAGGTCAGCTTTTAGAGCGCTTTGTTGGACATCAAAATTCTGTTTATGCGGTAGCATTTTCTCCTACCGGACTTTCACTTGTTTCAGGTTCTCTAGACAGGAATCTGCGTGTTTGGGATATTTCAGCAGAAACTGAGCAATTCCTTAAAAGCGGCGTAATTCCCACTCCTGCCGAGATTGCCAAGCGTCACTCGGTCGTGAATTCAAAGCCACGTCATCTTTTCCGTGGACACAAGGATTTTATTTTGTCCGTTGCGTTTCCAGGAAAAGGCTCATCACTGGGTTCGGTAGATCGTCAAGGCCGTCCATTGCCTGCCGAATTGACGCCTGGTTTGAATGAAATAGATTGGATTGTCAGTTCCAGTAAAGATCGACATGTGACACTCTGGGATGCGTCCCTTGATGGGACCAATCCCTTTTCTGCTCCTGTTGCTCTGGTTTCTGGTCATAGGAACTCGGTCATTAGTGTTGCAGTATCTTCTGTTGGTGGACTGCTTGCAACAGGATCTGGAGACATGCGGACACGTTTGTGGCGTGTTAGCTGCGACACATCTGCCAGCGATGTCCCACCTTCAGCCGAAGCGTATGCTAAAGCCGCCGGTATCTCCAAACCCGAATCTGCTGTTAAAACTGAAGGTATGTCTGCAATGACAAATAATGTCTACCAGCATGACTGCTGATGGTCTTTTAAACAGTGCAACCTTGATCAGTTGCTGCATCTTTTTATTTCCCATTTTTTGACACAGCCTATGCTTTTTATCGACAGGTAATCCTGAATATGCTACACATACGGGATCGTCAAACAGACAAACCAAACCAAGTGTCTCACCGCGATCTAAGCCTACCATCACAACTGCATCTGATAACACACCTTTGGCCACCACACATCACGCTTCCAATACAGGCAATCCCGCTTCTGCTAATGCACCAGGCTCAGCATCGTCTATAGCTCATTCACCCTCTACTGGAATAGTTGGGTCTACTACTCGCCGACAAAGTAGCACAGCTCTAACTTCTCCTCATACTGCTAATGGTGGTGCATCCACCAAGCCTTATACACATTCGAACCAGCCGTCTAAAAAGTCTCCTATAAAGCTATTTCCTGGTGATGGCACCGCAGAGGATGACGAAACGGGCGATTTGCCAGAGCTTGGTAGTATAAATGATACAGTCGTGGGTGAAACAGGTGCTGGCGGTACAAAAGAAGTAACCGCAAGTGGGCATAATGGATCTGCAAATGGGGAAGATGGAAAAGCATGATTTTGCGAATTCCTTGAACAGGAAGCTAAATCGTATAATTTTGTCATAAAATTTGCTTGTTTCTTAATCACTTTTAAAAACTGCAAATTGCTTTATTACAACAAAATTAACAATCTGATATTTTCTTGCATTCTTGTGTTTTTGGCATGGGCTCAATATAACATGTGTTGAATAATTGTATGCTTTTTTTGAAAATTTAAGCCACTGCTTGACCCAAACTAGTAAATGCTTCAATGCTGCTGTTCAAAGCACCGTGGTTGTTTCAATTGCTTGTTTCAATACCAGTCAAAAATACATATCATCAAAGAGCTACCATGAATAAACTGTTTAGTGATTGAATGCTGGGAGCTCGAGTCCATCTCAACCCCGACTAGTTGCTCACAAAAAGTTGGTATTGACCCGGTCTATAATGGACTGCAATCAGCCTTGCTCATTTTTCTTAAATTGAAGCTTTACTTTATGCTGTGTATTTAGATACTTGAAAATTTTCAAATCCGGCTGCTGGTCCACTGGCTTGAGAGATTTTCATTTGCAATGAACCTTGCCATATTTGAATATTATATCATTCATCCAATCTATCCCAAAAACACATCAAAATATACTTTGAATTCCATACTAGCGTTTCATTGATTACACACTCTCTTGAATAAATCTAAACAGCCTATCAAGCAACAAGTGCGTTCTGAATGGCCAATCTCGAGCAAGAAACTTTAACGTCACACAAGGTCTCTCTGCCTTTATTGGTCTGTCAGAATATTTATCAGTACATTCAAAGTCCGGCTGACCGTATTCGATGCCTATCTGTAAATAAAATGTTTTTGCACGCTGGTGTCGAGGGTAAGCATTATTGAAAGGATGAACTTGGAGATTGTATTGTATTATTGCATGGACTTTTAGTTGATGCGCCATATTCAAAACGCAAGGGGATCAGACAAATGACTCCAAGGCATCCCCACAATAGTGTTATGACTTTGAAACTTGCAATAGCGACTGCCAACAATGGATAAAAGTTGGCCTGTGATGTGTTCACTTGCTTCTATAATTATCTTATAGGATACATGCAGTCTTTCTCCTACTGTAATTTAAAACTATCCATGTAGTGTTGTTTTGCTATTTGCACCAGTCTTTGCCCTGCCACTATGATGGCAAAATAACTCGATTCCGCGTCTTTCTCGCCGTCCCATATGCACCCTTATCCAATTACTTTTCACCGATGCTATGCAGTGTGTAAAATCTCATTGCTAGTTTGGTGGTCAAATTAGTTCAGATCTCTATCCGGTAACTAAGTGGTTTTGGATGGTTATTCAGAAATGATGTAATTCACGGGTTTTTTGGGAATAAAGTGGGGTTGCATGGTGGACAAATTCGACTGTATACCACTTTCTGATCATCTGATGATGTTATTGAAAGTGATGGACAATCCAATGGTTTAATTCCGTACCCAACTAACTGAATCATGCAGGCAAAGCAGCCTCGACTAATTGAATCATACAGGCTATACATGCTCCCAAACCATCCAACTAATCTTGCATTGAATCAAACTATGATATTTAGTGATTTGGTATTTACTTAAAGTCGCATCCCCGGAATCATGGGTCAAGATCCATCATGTTTTAACGCAACAAAATCAGTCAGTGGCATATAGCCATTACATTCGAGAGCTGGACTTTAGCTATTTGTCACATACTATACTAGTGCCAAAATATAGCTTGGCGCGCTCTAAACATTGCAAAAATGCTTCATATTACTTGGATCCTCAGATTCCTATAGGTAAGTAACTGCTATCAAAGCCATGTACTATTGGCATGATTCATTCATCATCATTGATCACAAATGGGTATCTCCGACCGAGACACCCACCGCTTTTGGTAATACGAGACGCATTTTGAAGTTTTGGCTCAAGTTCAATGGTTTTTGGCCATCATGTTCGAGTCGGGAATCAGAAATTGAGAGCAAGCTTGATGATTTCCTAATTTGGCATGTCATTGTTTGTTTGAATTGGTTTTATTGCATCATCTGCACACTGTCAGTCAAAACAAGTGCAATGTTTGCTCATCACATGGGTTTCCAGCACTGGCTGAATGAATAATAGAGCTTAACCGCATCTATTAATTTACCGAATGGTCTTACGGCCCAATCCACGTGTTGGTAGCTGTTGGTTGGTCAGGGACTACAAGTTGAAATACGAGTCTAGTTTTCAAGACTCGACATGCTTGAGCTATAGCAGTTAATATACCATGACAACTTTATCATCTCCTATTCAAACTCTCTCATTTGGCTTCTAAATTTCAACTCTCATGCTGACCTAATAGACTAACACTAGTATCTTAAAATTGTAATGTGCTTTAGATCTTGTGAGCATGACAATGTGGCAGAGGTTAATCAGTTTAAATATGTCGGAGTGTGTGTTTGCTGAGCAAACACTGGCGGGACTCGTGGCTAAACTTTCAATAGAGTTTGATCAGATTCAATGCATATCAAACAACTATTCCCTCGAGCAAGACTACTTGACATCACACGATCGTGCTAGGGATAATTTGATGATGCTTAAATCAACAAAAAGAGATTTGGATACAGATGACGGTTCTGTCAAAAACCTCTTTTATGAGACGAGCATCGCTGAAACAGCCGTTTCTCGCAACAGCAATGATAACCAATATGCTTTAATGCGGTATTCAATATGGAATGGTCAAAATAAGGCGGATATCAACGACTATGGTATGAATGTTTTTTGTAATAGCTTTATATCAGTGCAAGTTTGTGATTGATCCAACACCAATTCTATCTATTATTACATTAGCAAAATCTTTGGAGATCCAGAATACTTTTTCGCACCGCTTTCTTGCACCGCCTGATTCACAGATACAATCATCTTTTTCAAGCCCCGCCAATCTCCATCAAGCATCTTTAACCAGGCTTATTGGAAAAGATTCATCCATGATTGTAGTAAACCGCACACACGTGCCACAACATGGTTCCAAACCATTCAGCTCGATTCATATCAAATATCTGAATCTTTCGGGTTGCAGTGATATCACGTCCACGACACTTGCCATGTTTATTCAAAGGCTGACAGGATTGGAAGCATTGGTGGTTGATAAAGTTTCAGCAGTGAATTATTCTGTTCTAAAAAGCATTCCCAGCACATTGATTGGCATCTGGATGCGTCAGTGCAGTCAAGTTTGTGATGACGGTATTATAGCACTTGCAAAAAATGCTTCAAATCTTCAAGATGTACATTGGGCACAATCCTTTGACAGACTATTGGTATGTGTAGTATCAATTTTTTGCACCAAAACATTGAATACACTCGAGTCTAGGCAGGTCAACGTGTACAAGCTGGATATACTAACCAGATGAAACTGATAGTCGAATACCATCACAGATCTGGCACTGATTACTCTTGCAAAAGCAGCACCCAATTTACACACATTTGAATTTACTGGACTTTCCAGATTAACAGACGCTACAGTACGTTTTGATTTGCGTTTGAGTTGCCTGATATTGGTCTAACCATGCGTCAATATCAAATTCACAGATCAGAGCGTTAGAAATCAGCTGCCGACAACTGCAAAGCGTCAATGTATCCAACTGCTATGCACTCAACATCACACCATTACAATCACTAATCCGAACTTGTACAGATCTTTCATTTCTTTGTATATATGGATGTGACAAAGTTATTTACCACTGGAGTGCAATCAACAATCCTGCATACAATCGCGTCACAGCCATCAATAGTATGGTATCTGATCAGCAACAAAGATCACATTATGCTGCTCAAGAACCTTCAACACATGGCTTGGAAGGGATGGATAACAAAAAAGACTATGATGAGAGTAAGCAGGGCGTTATTGCCGAAGGAGAGTATGGAGTGTTTCAAGGCAGAGCACAGGTGTTACAATTGACTTGGTAGTGAATATTATTTTTTTAAACAATGATTATTAAATAGTGACATGTTTTTTTGATATTGAGAATGTATTGGGTTTAAATTGTAGAATCAATTACAGTTGTATTCATGTAAAATACAATACTAAAACAACATTCACATCACAGTTGTTCAGTCTTCAACTCTCCAAACTGAATAGTGCAGGTAAACATTGAGTGATTGGTATGAAAACAACAGCTACATTCCTGTCATGTTGAACTAGAATTAGAACGCGAGTGTATTTGATATTTCAAGATACAACAGAGTTGCATTGAAACAAGCTTGACATCTGGGTTGCAATGCATGGATTTGGTAATCGTACAATGTATGGATATCAAAAGATAATTCCAACTCAAACTATAATTTGATTGTTATACAATGTACACTCTATTTATCAAAGGATTGATTGTCAATCTTGAACAGGAAAGCGCAATAAAGATTAAGCCATCACTGCAAGATACAAGTTTCATTTCACGCGAGCAGTTACAAGTACTGAATCTGGAGTAATTATTTAGCAATCCAGTCCATTGATATTCAATGCAACATCAGTCCTTTAAAGGAATCCCTCATTCTGATCTTTTATTTAAATCTGCTATTCTGCAAACTGCAAACAGTCTGGTTAGAAGATGTCAACTTGGCAAGTGTACGACTTTTTTAATCCAAGCCCGTCATCTTCCTCCAATGCCCATCGTCGAGCACTCATTCTTCTCAATCAACCTCTATGCAATATGATGTATTTTGAAACTCTATGGCAAAATGGTAAGTTTTAGAATAACAAAAACCTGTTTAGTAATGAATGCAGGTGTGAGGACTGGACAGGCTAATGTACAACTGCTTGATATCTGCATGTCTAGTGAGTGTACGGATATGTGCGGATGGTGGAGCCAACAGACTATATGATACTCTGGGCACTGATGAGCTTCGAAAAAGGTATTCACTTTTAAACTGGCAATCTATTCAAGCCATTTCATGCTCGATCGTGGGCCGTAAAAGCTATACATGACTTGAATGTTGAACACCTTTTTAATTGTATAAATGTTGAAGATATCTTCCTGATTGTATATGCGGTGATCTCGATTCGCTCCGTCCTCAAGTTCGCCAGTTTTATCAATCCATGAATGTAGAGATTCTACACAAACCATCGCAGTATGCTACTGATTTTCAAAAATGCATTGATTACTTGAAGGAGAACCATGAAACATCTGAAAAAGGTATGTACTTGCTATTCTAAAATGGGGTTAATCAGTCCGTTATCAGTCCGTTCATGGCAGTTGATCTCATTAACAAACCATGCATACCCACTCAGATATGAAAGATATTCTTGCATTCGGCACACTTAGCGGTCGATTAGATCAAACAATATCCGGCATGTCTACCTTATTTCATCAACATCCGCTTCGTAAACTATATCTAGGTTCAAATCACTCGTTGGCAACTTTAATCCGACCTGCCAGTACATATGTGACTGCCAATCAAATCGTGGTTGATTCAGACACACCTGTTAATCGGATTTACTCTGCAAAAGGATTTGAAGGTCCGTGTTGTGGTATTGGCTCGCTTGGATCTGATGCACGAGTCATTTCTACTGGTCTCAAATGGAATTTAGGTATGCTTATTCCATTTATCATTTTTTCAATGCATTGTAATGATTGGGCTTCCTAGCCACTGTCTAAATACAGTTTCTAATGAATTACAACTATTGGTATCCAAAGACAGGTCGTTTGTACTAAATATCAATAAAATGTGGAGTTCATCCAACGCATTTGCCAATGACGACACACCACATCGACACGAATGGAACAAGACTATTGATTCGAATAGCCAGCCTATTTCTTCTGTCAAAAATGATGTCGAGTATATGCTTGTTACCATTGATACTGATCAGCCTGTACTATGGACAACTGAAGTAGATTTGGCTTGACCAAATCTAGACTTGAAATTTACAGCCGTATTCACATAAACTGGAACACTTGTATTCACATTGCAGTGATTTCTTGGAATAAATGAATAGTATAAAGCTTGCAACATTTCTATCTGTTGAATGGTTGAGACCACGTTCAATGGATTTGTAGTTTTATCAAGAAACTTGAATACGATCAAGGAATACAAGACTATTTTTAAAGATCAAACTCAATGCAACTTGTTGAATGACAAACATGAACAAATTCAATTATTTGAACCACTGAAATGACACAATTTACATTATTGCAAGAATAGTCTAAACCACGCTGCAAGTAATAATCCAGCTTGAATCTCATTTATGATCGAATGCGATTTTATCGTTTGAACATTTGAATTGAACGTTTATCAACTGTTACCATCAACTCTTGCTATTACTATGGACTACTTTCCTGGAAACTGGGGAAATCCCCGCAGTCGTGATAATGATGTCTTCAGCTCGAATGACTATTTTCCTGGTTCTTGTTCTGGTGACATGGCTGGTGCCAGTTATCATGCCAGGGGTGGTCCCATCACTCACACCCAGTTGAGTTGACATGCATCTACTATGGCCTGATATCTACTTGTCATCGTGCCTGTTACTGTTCATGTGCTATGGTTTTAAAACTGCATGTGCTGCTGCAATGTTCATGTATTCAAGATACGCAGTGCTTTCAGCAGCAATGCCAGCAGTAGCTCATGGCTGTTGATCCATATCTGGTATCCTAATGTACTAATAACTGTCTTGTTTAATGTATTTACTATAGACAACCTATTGTCACTGGAACTTCAGTTATTGGTATCAAGTACAAGGATGGCATCATGATGACTGCCGATACTTTAGGTGTGTTGAAACTCCGTGTTTAACTTCAACTGTTCATCTTGAATATCTGTTGGAAATTGTCGAGGTGTTTAATCTATATAGATCAATACTATTCTATGGTTGATTGTGACTTGAATATGACAGATTTATGTTAAACTCGCTACTGACAGTCTTATTGCTATTCAACCCTTTTTGCTTGTACACTTTGTCATGAAATGCTATCCAGCTTCCTATGGCTCGCTTGCACAAATCAGAGACATGAAACGTATGACTTCGTTTGGAGAAAGCACTGTTATAGGTGCATCGGGTGATATGTCGGATTGGCAGCTTATTCAGCATATGGTTCAAGATCGTGTGTAAGATTACACAACTGCATGATGTGTGCTCTGTTGCTCATCAATGTTTTGGATCAAGTCTAATATCCTGTTCTATTCTTTGTTGCTCAATTTAGTATCGCCGAGTCTGCACATGATGATGGTCATCAACTGCACCCTGAACATATTTTTGAATATCTCACCCGTGTCATGTATGGACGTCGATCCAATACCAATCCTCTGTGGAACTCATTAGTTATTGGCGGATTTCGTGATGGAAAACGGTAAGTTGAGCTACATGTTTAGTGTTTCATTCCCATATCGTGCGACACTGATCTCATGCAATATATTCCAAAGTATTGAATGAGTATTGACATGTTGGCAAATCATTTGCATAGATTCCTTGGATATGTCGATATGCTTGGAACTACCTATCACTCATCCACCATTGCTACTGGCTATGGAGCATACATTGCACAGCCTCTTCTTCGCAAGGCTGTTGAGGGTCACGAAGACGAGCTTACTGAAGCCGATGCAATTAAAATTCTTGATGACTGCATGAGGGTTCTGTTCTATCGCGATGCTCGTTCAATCAACAAGGTGAGTTCAAATTACGTCTTGATGCAATATAGTTTAAACCTGGTTACCAACTCATGATTTCATCTGCTTGATCCTATTAGATTCAACGTGCTACAATCAATGCTACTGGTATCACAATCACTGAACCTTATTCCCTGACAACGGAGTGGAATTTCGCAGAAGGTATTCGCGGATATGGCGCAGTTTATGAATAAATGATCGACTTTTGTTAAATGCTGAACGATTTCAATTCATAAGAATTAGAAGTTGGTTTGAGCTGAATGATTCCAAAAATAAACAGTTTTACACAGACGGCACAGTTGTATAACAGCATTGCACATTTGACTATAAACAATGTAACCTGACTTTTTTTATTTTCAAGGTAAAGATCGAGTCATGTGAAAGAGTAGGAAAATGATGAGCGTCATCACGAATGAGATGAACGAATCAAGTGTACGAGCATGGTTAGGTTAAGGTGTTAACAATACGATGGTTTTGGAAACTACAAGGCATAGCAGCAGCGAAATAGGATCAACCCAATCCGCCCCACGGACCACGTATGCGTCTAGCAAGCTGGATATCTTTTTGCATAACAGTGACTCGTTTAGCATGGATAGCACATAGATTACTAAACAAAAAGTGAGTGTTGGTAAATCATGATAGGGCTATACACAATTAAAAAGGTTCAGGTTGAACTAGCTAGCAAGGGAACCTACGCGTCTTCAAACAGATGCACCAAGTAGGCTTCGGTCGCTTCTTGCAAAGCCATGATGGCGTGGGCTTGCCATCTTGGTGCCGATGCACTCACGTAATGAATGCTTGCCATTTCTGCTGATACTTCCTTGACCTACATTACACACAACATCAACTCGTGTTGCAAGCAATAGATCAAACCTTTTGTTCAGGATGGTAAATCTGGTTATGTTGAACATGAATGACTTACTAGTCTGGCAAAGGGAAGTTTACGTAAAAGAAGTTCTGTAGATTTCTGATATTTTCGGATTTCTCGAAGAGCTACTGTGCCGGGTCTGTATCTACGAGTTTGTTTTGGCTGTGACGAATCAGGAACTATACATGCAAAACATAGAATCACGACTATATTTAGTACTGTGGACAAGCTGATATGACTTTATAGATTTGATTTATCCAAACAATAAATTGAATGGATCATACAATTAATAGCCTGAAACACTCCTTCAACCATACTGAGTGCTACATAGGGTATTGTTGAGGTGGGTCAAGACTCAAGATCTGGCCATTGCCAACTCCTGATGGCTCCGCTCACACACTATCTAATTCCATTTTAATGAATAGAAAGTCTATTCAGCACAGTCGATTCAATCGTCAAACGCAAAAGCAGTTTCTACAATGCGTTTACAAGCAGACTAGCACTGCCTAGTTCGAACATTATCGTGACTTTGTCCGGTAAATGATAACAAAAAACAAGTGGATAGATACGTTGAATAGCAAGTTTAAAGCATTTTATACGGCACAACCTTGCTTTGCTGCAGCTATTTTTCTCTTTGCTGCACTGGTGGGACCAGACATGCCCTTCCTGTTCGGACTGTGTCGTACCATCCTGTTACTCGTCAAGTTCAATCTTCATTTGCAGTTGCTTGGCATGACTATATCACGTGTTCTAATCTCACTTTTCATTCGTCCTGTTTATTCTGCCATGCAATCAATGCTGCATTTTCCAAACTGCATTCAGGCAACACGTACTGAACCAACTCGCATTGCAATCCAAACTGACTGCAAACATACTCGCGCCGACCCAAATCTAAAAACCGTTTACACCGAATCCCAAGCTGTTGTCGGTCTTCAAATGACAGTCCTGTCCAATGAACACTTCCAATACATCACGTTAATACAGACATCTCAACATTCATCTTGATATAAACCACTTACGGGACAGCTACTGGCTCGTTTGATTCTGTACCCAATTCATGAGTAGGGTCTACTGAACTCGATTCTTTGGATGAAGTTGATTTGCTTGTGGATCGCTCACCACACAATGCCCATGTAGAAACACCAGCCAAAATATCAAACTCTTTAGCACCAATGCCATATTTGCTTAAAAACCCTGGATTGATGTAATCGTCAAATTTGCACAGTTGGTGACAACAAAGTGCAATCACCATTCCTTGAACTAGACTGTATAATCAAGATATCAAACACATCAGCCTGGTTTACCTATTGTGGATGGTTTGAATCAATGGGTTACAGGAATAGATGGGATCGAGTTGTAACAACTTACGATGGGTTTGAGGAATCAGATTCGCAATTTTTCTTGTAGTTGGAAAGACATTTCAACGTGAGATCAGTAGCTACACCGCATAGATGTTTAGATATAGCAATGACTGGCATTTGTTGGATACGCTCAACCCCTTGTAAATTGAAATCCCTGATATCGATTGTAACACGCTCCCAATCGGCATTGGCTCTAAACACTCTATCTACCTATACGTGTCAAGTCCAACATGGTACAACACATTCAATTCAGATCCCAGCTCAAACTTTAGTCCAAATATCATAAAATGAATAGTTGTACCTTGAGTTTCATCACTTTACGATCAATTAAAAGATACCGAGTATGTTGTGGAACACTTGCATAGATAAACTTGGACAACTCTCCTTTACCACATCCAAATTCCGCATAGCATCGATGCTCACCTATTAGATTTTTTTCATGTAAATGACCCATCAATGAGGCCTAGTAGATGGAAATTAACGTTTGAGTTGTAACATAATGTTGTGGAAAATAACTCACTTGTTGGACTGCATGTTTGCCATGTTGCGTTTCATTTAGTCGCTGATTCAGCGATTCGTGAGTTAAAACATGCAATGGAATCCCATCACGCATGAATATGTGATCGTGTTGTATGGCTTGATGGTACGCCGTGTCAAGTTTCTGAATCAATGCAAAAAGGTCTTCTTTGGATAGTATATCGAGTATCTTGACATGCATGTCATGTTGTGAAACCGAATCTAAATTAGAACCGCTGTTTATATTCTTGACATGATACGGAGGTAATGGCTGTGGTCGGAATAAACATGTTTGTCGATGTAAATCCAAATCGTTTACTCTCACAACACTTGAACCCAAATAGCATACACATTCATTAGTGGATTGACAGGTTTGAAATACAAGGTTCGAGTTCAACTCAACTGTTTGGGATGGAATGGACACAGTACAAAGTCTGGATTCATGTTGGGTTTATCTTTTGGTCCATGTTCAGCACACATTGATTGACCCGGTCTGACTTGCAACGGACAGTATCGCAGCTTTTTCTCAAGCTAGTCCATACAATCCGTTTAATAAAATGCAACAAGAACGGATTCAATGAAGTATCCAATACACAACTCACCCAGTGATGACATCGGTCTACAGGTGGACAAGGACGTACAAATGGAATGGATGACTTGAATGGCTTCGAATCCTTCTGTTTGTTGTACATTTGATCCATTGATGAATGGCTGGTTTGATCCAATTGTATTGCCGAATTCACGTAAAATACAAGTCTTTTGTCATGAACAATTTCATGAAATGATGAATTCCATACGAAATGGTTCATTCTTTAGTCACTGGTTTCGTAGCGATCGTACAATGTCATCAACAGGATAAGCTCAAATTGTATTCGTACGAATATCACATTGATGTGTATTGAAAGATTGATAATTCTATCAAGTCAATGTTCAATAAAAAAGTACAGATTTAACTATAGTCGATTCCAAAAATACAAGTATTCCATGTGTGAATACAACTGTAAAATGAGGTGCAATGTTTAAACGAGCACAGTTGGAATTAATCACATTGCAAAACCAATTCAATTGTGTTTAATATTAAGTTTAATTTAAAAATAGACGACTAATAAGCATCACAGGGTAGGAAATTATAAAATCGGGACAGTCGGTTTCAAAAAGGTGTGATTCCAAGACAAGGCTAGAGTGCATTGGTTACATGACCAGAAGAAAAAACCGTGATAAGGGTATACTCGGAGAAAAGTCTATAAGTGTATGAATAAAGTATTGAAAAGGATTCACATGCTGATGGTTGAAACAGCAAAGTCCAAACGACTTGTCCAAAATCAAATTGTCATTTTCAATAATAGAGCAGGATGCCATTCCTTAAACTGTGTGCACACAACCTCCAAGGATTAGTGATTAAAGTATTAGTTATAAAGGTAGGCCAAGAGTAAAGATAAAAGAGTATACGGCCGCATCAACTCTGCATACAAGTGTATATTACTGATGATAGTAATCATACGAGTCGGAAGATTTGTTTAAAGTTGACTTGTTTGTCTGTTGTTGATATTGCTGGTTAGAAGAGTTCAATTGTGGAGGTACAAGAGGAGTTTGCATCGGAATAGGCGGTGAGCTATTTAGCATTCCTGCCACATCCGCTCCAGTTTGCGGTGGAGGTGCCGATCGTGAAAGCTGATCTGCACAAAGCTCTAAATGATTCGCATTCAATGCCGTGCTGTTGGGTATGCAATCAGATAGCGCTACCGTTCCAGAATTGGAACCAAGTCCTAACCCTGTAGTGATGTTTAATCGCAATTGTGTGCTGCCACGCTCAGCAAGCTCGCGCGCATAAGTAATAACCTGCTGCCAGTCAACAAGACTCAAATCAGAATGAGCGTGCTTGAGATGATACCGTAATCCACCCACGCTTTTGTACGTTTTGATGCACAGGGGTGAGATGGGACATTGATACTGACGGTGTGACGGATGAATAAACGTAACATTCGAAGTAGGTCCAGAACTCGGAAACCCAGCATTGGGTGTAGGTGTGCCTGTGCGAGATAGATCGCCACTGGTTGCAGAGGCCGGTGTATTGCTTCCACGACCTCGTCTTGATCCATCATTTCCTGAATTGTTCAACGAACCACCACCACCATTATGTGGTGTATGAATACCACTGGATGCAGGATACTCACCATGCACATGAATCAAGTGATATTTGAGACCGTTGGCATTCTTGTACGACTTGTTACAACTATAGTGGCATTTAAATGGCTTGGCTATCAAAAAGGTAGATCCAGATGAAGTTCGTGATTCTTCCAAATTGGCAGCACGGTTTAGTGAAAATGTAGAAGAATTCAAATCATGCTGTTGCAATGGAAATGATTGTAAATCTTGATCGCTTTCTTGAGAAAGAAACCCAACTGCACCATAAAAATTAGATGCTGACCCGCTTCCGTCCAGAGTAGGTCTTGAAAAGTTAACACTGTCAGTTAATTGTTGATCAGGATGATTGTTTGACAAGCCAATCGCTGGGGAAGTAGCAGCAGAATTAAACTCCAACGATCCCATCATCTGTGAGATATGTCCATCTGCAGCATTAGAATCCTGCAAACCTTGAATTTCTTGAGATGGATAGGAGCTGTTTAATGGATTCTTTTGAGCTTTTTGGGATTGATTCATATTAATATGCGTATTCAAAAGATTATGAAGCGCACCCACTTGAAGTGCAGCGTTTCCAGCATTATCTAGCCTTGCTATATTAAGTTGCGTGTTATTTTCCTCGGATAGATTTAAATCAACTTCCATATCAGTAGAAAGATTATATTGAAATCCATTAGTTGGCCAACATTGAGGTCCTGTTTTTGAATCAGTAGCAGCTTGAGGATCACTGCTCAATGGCGTACCTCCAATGCACAAACCATCGGGTCCTATCTGACCATGTGGAAGCGAGACATTATTAAGTGCGGGTGAATCGTAGGTTCCTGGTTTGTTGATTGATTTGGTTTGAAGTTGATTAAGATATAGGGATGGATGTTGATAGTACTGTTGCTGCGCAGCAAGATGCCCATGCCCCAACACTTGGAATTGGGCAGTCATGGATCCAGTGTTGGGAGTAGAAGCCGTGCTATGAGAATCACGACGCACGGCGACTCCTGAAGCAACTGACTGTTGGTACATGTCCATATATGGATAAGAGTCAGTACGTGCGCTATGAACAGAGACTAAATCGGTAGATCGACTTGCTGGACTACTTTCGCGTGAAACAGTGAAATTTGGAGTAGAAGAGCGAGAATGATGTCGATCAAAAGATAACGCAGGGTCACCAGCCATGTGCAATTGAGAATGCATATTCATTTGAATACCAGTAGGATTGTGAATAAACGTGCCGCGCATTGAGAGTGGAGTATCAGAATGCTGAGTAGCAGAAGAGGCTGCGCTTGAAGGATTTGATAATGGGTCTAAACCCTTGGTGTGAGCATGCATAATATGAACGGATGTAGGATGGGGTTTTATAGTGGCTTTGGATGTGGTTACAGCGCCATTTTTACCGCTTGCATTACCGAGTAATGGAGATGGAGATCTACTGGGTTGAGCCAAAGTAAATATATTTTGTTGAGCAAGCTGTAAATTCATAGAAACGGATTGGGAAGTATTGGGAAGATGAGCAGGCATCTGATGTGGCAGTTCAGGAGTAGGATTAGCACTGTTGACACGCGACGATGGGTTAGAGTCTCGAATAGGAGAGTTTGTTGGAACACGCAAGAGATCTGTGGCATGTAAAAACGAATCTAAACTATGATTATATGGAGTAGATTGTTGTGATAGTTGTGATGAATAAGCAGTGTAGGGATTATAATAAGACTGAAGCTGCTGACTATGTTGATGATGCTGATTATATTGACCAGATTGACCAGATTGATCGTGCTGAGTGTGTTGAGCCTGACTGAGCTTGTGTTTAAGTGAGTTGATCTGGCCCATGGCTCCGCCATTGGCATTGCTCAAGAGATCAGAATTACTGACAGAATTCACATGCGCATGAGGAATAGTCTGAGTATGTTGCTGCTGTAGATTGTGTTGCTGATTATAAGGATGGCCATGCATTACCAAACGCTGTGCAAACTGAGGAACTGCGCGCGCACCTCCAGTCACAAAATTCTGATTGTATCGAGCAGATGGATGCTGCATTGAAGATTTATCAAAGGATGTGGATCTGGAGGTAAAAGGAGCGCTTGTAGCAAGAATGGCGGAGGGATCGCCCATGGAAGCGGAAAAAGAGAGCGTTGTGGGAGTAGCCAGCATGCCCATGTTGGTAGCATTGTTAATATTGTTAACAGCAGCAGATGGAACAGCAGAGCGCCGATTCATTGTGGATTGAAATTCCATCTGTTGAATCTGGGCAGCACTAGGCTGCTGTTGGGTTGTGACAGATATCATGTTATTATCTGAACTACCTCCGTTGGTATTCATTCTAAAAGTACCGACTTTATCACTGCGGTAAACACTATCAATGGAAGAGCAAGGATCCAAGCCCAGATGATTGCTAGCCATACTATCACTTGGATCATCACTTTTTATACCCTTGGAAATCTGTGTTTCTAATCCATCGGAAGTGGTGTCTGACACAACCCATTGCGACGCGGGACCAGGATTGACTGTGGCAGAATGCGTGACAGAATGCCTGGCAGCAGACATGGATCCTGACGTAGCAGCAACCAGTCTACTAGTCAATGTTTTAGGAGATGGTACAGTATAGGGTTTATTAGCATGATGACTATGTGTCATATGGACACCCTGGCTGTAGTGTTGATTAGCTGGGAGACTAGGCTGGCAGGTTGTTACACTCTGAGATTCTGTATGGATAGAATCGGCAGTGACTGCAGGAGTAGACGCAGGATGACTCAGCTGTTGCTGCATTATGGACATGTCAGAATCAGGCGCGATAGTGGATCTCCACTCTACCAAATTCTGACCATATTGTTGAAGATGCTGCCATTGCTTGTGATGGGGTGTACGTAAATGTGTTTGCTGTGTAGCAGGATATTGTTGTTTCTGCTGTGACGGAGGTTGATTATTGTATTGTTGATAAATAGAAGGCTGCAAATGAGACTCCCATTGCTGCTTGCCCTTTGCTAGCTCTCGTTCTTCCTGTCGTACTGCAGAAGACTTGATACGAACTTGTGGATGCTCCTGAGCAGCTGTAGTATTTTGACTATAAAGTAATGGAGGTTGCTGCTGGTTTAGAAGTTGCTGTTGATAGTACTGTTGCTGAAGTAGATATTGTCGCTGAGGATACTGCGAGTTGGTCAATTGTGATGGTTGATACGGAGCAGACTGCTTCGCACCCTGTTGGTGTAGCAGCTGCTGTTGGAGTGTATTCTGATGCTGTTGCGACATTCTAACACTGAATTCGCTGTTAGAGTGGAATGGATCGGAGTTTGAGGATTGAAGAATGATGAATTGGCATACAATCCTATAGCAATGTAAAGGCAGAGGAGTGATAAGGATTAAGAGCTTTTTAGTAATGTCCTGCTGTTGGTTTTTGTCGGACTGGTTGGTTACGTTAGTGTCGAGTTTTTCAGTTGGTATCAAGATTTACGTCTTTGTATAATCATGCACTTTGGGTTAGCATGGAGTGGTGCGTTCACTTGTTTTCGAGTCAATTAGACGAATGCTTGCGAAGGCGAGTTTGGCTTTTCTTGAATCTGATCGATTTTTCAGTAAGTAGTCTTGAGTTAGATGGTCAATATGACCGCTTAAAGCTAGCGACAATGTGAATGGTATATTGGTGTATGCAAACACAAGCATAGCACTCCAACCCTTATACATGGTTAACCTAACGTTATTTTTGGATTCAGGCCGCATAAAATAGTGTGCCAATGCACAACCTGCTGCTTTCTATCAGTAATTGCTGCTATACTTTCATCATCTATTCCACTAATCATCCCTTTTATTTTATACAGACTCCTTGATACGAATCTCGGTGTCTTGACAAAAATATATTCAAAGTTGCTTCCATAACGTCGTGCTTGAGATAGCAATCGACTGGCATACTCCAACTTTTAGCCTTTATCAGCAAATACAACCAAGTTGTGTTTGCATGATCGAGGTTTGATTTTGGCTTTTTTCCAGCCTTGTCAATGCTATTTACTTGACAAGCTGTATAGAATAAGTTTCCCTCAACCATCCTGCTCCTGATAGCAAATCATGATTCGCGACAAGAGAATGTAGAATGCATTTCTCAGTCAAGTATATACTCTTGGAATTTGCCAAATAGAATGATCAAATAGATCCAAGGGAGCTTATCAGTTGCGTCATACCTACCGACAACCCTTTACTTGTGCTTTTATACCATAAATAGGCCTGATGGCATCATCGAATCGAATCATGACAATTCATCAACTTTGTATTTGAAACTACGGATTATTTTGTATTTGTCCCGCAGCAATTGCTTTGGAATAAAATGGTCGGCTATTCTCATGCCTTTCTATTGGAGATTGCATTTTTTCAGATACTCAATCAACAAGCAATCATCATGTGATGCACACAAACGATAGTTTTGCCTACACCTCTTTTGGCAGTCATGCATTGTATAATCGCCGCTGATCCATTGTAATCCATGATTGGGTTCGATTGCTTTCAAACTCATTTTTGTTGTATCTTCAATTTGGATACGTTTGTACTTGTAGTCCAAGAAACATTCAACTATATTGAATATTTTAGTTTCATTCATTGCTTATTTTACGTGGATACGATTGTCATTCAATTTTCATGCAACAAAAAGCATACCTGTTATTGACTCGATCCACTTGCAAAAATAAAAGTAATTCCGACAGTGTTTAATACCAAAAACCAACTTGACAGAGTTCCAAGATCCAAACAGGCATTGTTGGCAAAATCAATCAACTGAACCCTTGATGAATAAAAAGTAGGCTTGACGATAGTAGATACTGAATACATATCAGCAAGACATGTTTTTAGATCTGATACCAGTGCATAGACAAGCAACAGTTCCAATAACCATGTTTTGACACCTTGATCTATACGTGTATCAAGTACGCCGTTTTTATCGAAAAACAAATTCATTAGGTATACAATCTTGATATAATGTTTATAAAGATTCCGTTTTTTTCGTTCCTCCCTCCTTCTCATGGCCACAAGTCGTAAAACAAGTCATCCAAATAATAAAAATGACTCAACTCGGGAATTAAATCGTGTATGCTTTGGAACTGCTTGGTTGTAGTGGTTTCAAGATACATTGTATACAACTGCGGACATCAACGTAAACATGACAATTATGATCAACAACGGATCGTTGCAACTTGACGTGACAAGATTAACCCCACATGTACTTGTAATGCACTAATAAAACCCATGAGATCATAGATATGAAAGAAATTTTTAAACCAATAAAAAGTCGTATTCACATCAATTAGGCAAGGTTGATGGATGGATGCAATTCAACTATTTTGGCTGTAGATCTCTACCAACCTTTTTGATTTTAGCAAGTTGTAACCAGTTGGGTAGGAAGTACCGCATACGCTTTTGAAATAAACTACCTTTATTGTATTTACACAAATAGAGAAATAAAGACAATGGAGAACAACTCCAACACTATCCATAAACGAAGATTTAAACTCAACCTTTGATAGAGTCTACTCTTCATCATCCTCTGCTTCTACTTCGCCCTCTTCGTCGAGCAAATCTTCCTCAACCTCGTCAACCTCACCATCTTCGTCATTGTCTGGCGTGTCGTGTTCGTCGGCAAAATCTGTCTCGTTGTTGTCTGCACCAACCGTTTCGAAATAGCCGGTTGGTGCATCGTCACTTTCACCATCGACATAAACGCCTACTTCCATTTCGTCATCCACTTCAGCGTCTTGATCGCCTTCTGACTCCTTGTCTCCCAAATCTTGATCGGCTTGGCATTGTGAATCACTATCAACATTTGAATTGTCACAGCTTTGGATGACCGTATCTACAACCTGCTCATCCATATCAAATTCGTCATCTTCGCCCTCCACATTCATCGCAGTAGATTCAGTCATACTAGGATCAGATACACGCACATCTATATAGCTGCCGTTATGACTCAGGCTGCTGTTACAGCTACCACTGTTGGCAACATCGCCTATAATAGTACCCATACAAGATTCATCGTTCGTAGGCAACGTCATCTTGATATCCATTGCAGCATCTATAGTCACGTCTCCATCAGTACAAAGTATCACATCGGTTGTCTGATGGGTGCATGCATCACTTGCAGGTTTTTCAATAGCAGACTCAAGGGTGTCGGCATCTATAGGCGATATATCTTTAGAATCAGTTGTATAAACAGCATCACCGTGACTATCCAATCTATTGGTGGTGAGCGCATTGTTCAAAGCTACACCATTCGCAATATGTGTCATATCCTCAACAGCTGGTGTCGGTGGAACAACATCAAGTGATACGGCATCAGTTATTTGAGTGTCTTCAATTGCTGCTGTCATGACTGAATCTGCATTGAAAGTAGAATGATCAAGTTTAGAGTGTGTACAAGGAGGAATGGCCACATCATCAGAATCTGATTGACTCGGTTTGGTATGATTCATGGAATGTGGTTCGTCAGTTGTTGTACAAGATTCTTGTTGGATCGTTTCTTCTTTGACCGCGTCTTTTGTGGTTTCCTCCAGTTTGATCTTTGCTTCCTCTGCAGCTTGCTTTGCTTCAACAATTCGCTGTTTTTCAGCTGCAATTTCTGCTTCTTTGACTACGGCTTCTTCACCCTCTTTGTTGGCTGCAATCATTCTCATGATCAAGTTGTGCTGATGTTCTCGCTTTGCCCGTTGAATTTGAGCTACACGAGCCTGATGAGCATTGGTAGACCCAATTTTACGAAAGGGTCGCCCATTACCACTATAGCTTTCAGTCGTATATCCAGGTATCCGTAAATTCCAATTCCATTCTGATTAAACCAATAAAACACACCATGGGATTAAACATACATTATCGTCTAAATGTACCCTTAACACCCATGTCACTCTACACCTCATACATTCAAAATAAAACTCACCAAGCTCAAGTTGTACATCTTGAACATCCATACAGGTCGATACTCTATGCTTGGCGGCTTTACACGCTCTATATGCCACCTTTTCAATAAAATTGTCGGCGATACGAAGAATAAACTACATCATCTGGTTAGTCTATACCATATCGGAAATGCATCTTGTTTTAGATACGTGGACTTACTTGTCTCATTTCCATATCGAGTTTGTATTCCGGATCAATTTGCGAAACCAAGGCATGGAGTTGGCGTTTTCTTTTTCGACCTAGAGCAGGGATAAACACGTTTGTTTGCTGTCGATGTCGACACATTGTATCCAAAAAGTGATCTTTATGACGCCCATACGGTAGAGCAGAGGATGTTATTCCATCGTCTATACCAGGTCGAAACAGAGCCATCAAGGGTGCAGTAGTCAATGCTGTCGAGTGATGCATGTTTCCCGATTGTTGAAACACATTCATGGACGAGGTTGAAGTAGATAGGGCAGTGGACGCACCCATGGAAAGGGTATCTATTAAGCCATGCAAAGGTTGTGGAGAAAAAATGCGAGTGGATTGCTGAGGAGCAATTGGGAATAGTGGCGATCCTTTTGGTGGGCCATTGGATGTTCCGGGCAACAATACACTTGCATTATCTATCATCCAACGTGTTTCAAGTGGGTTAGCTCAACAAAAACACATTTAAACCAAGATGACTGGATCTCGACCAAATTATAAACGGAGTATCTGAACATAAACAATTTAGTACCTGATCGATATTGAGGAGATCCAGTTGCTACAGTAGAAGCATTGGTTTGGCCTCTGGAGGTGGATGCATTCAAAGCAGCAGAGCCATTGACCATTACAGGTTGTATAGAGCCTGTTGAAACGCCAGAAGCAGTCGAGGTTGACACACTAACGGCTGCACCAGAAGCTAATTGTCTTCGCCAATTGAAAATCTCTTTTTCTAAATTACTTTTAAATGCCATCAGTTTTTCCCTTGTCGGGTTGTCCATATCTGCTTTTCCTAAACCTTCCTCAATCTGACGTAATTGCTGCATATACATTGCTATATTTTGTTGTGTAGCTTGTGTTACTGAAGGAAAGTTGGTTGCTGATGAAAGTACATTTTGTGCAGCTAGCTGCTGTTGGGCTAGTTGATGAGCCTGTTGTTGCTGTTGTAGTTGAATCTGGTGCTGATGTTGTAATTGAAGCTAAGACCATAGCCAATGTATTTCCAAACCACATGAAATCAATGCATAACATGACAGGACAGGACAGAAATGAATTAGTAAAAAGTGTAAAAAGTAAATTGGACAAGATACGTACGAATTGTTTTTGATTAACAGAGCTGTTTCTTCCAGCGATACCCAGTGCAGGGTTATGCAAGTGTGCAGCATTTGAGCGAATCATGGGAGAGCCAGGATTTGAGAGTTGACCATTTGAAAGAAGAGAGGGAGCGGATGAAACCTGACCAAGAAGAGATAGCTGTTGATTGGTAGTAGCATTGGCGGTTCCAAGGATAGCATTTTGTTGAAGTTGAATCTGTTGCTGTTGCAACTGTAGCTGAAGTAGAGCTTGCTGATGCTGCTGTTGGTTTAAGAAAGTTGAACCAGATTGCAATTGCGATGTACTCGACTGTTGAAGTGGAGAGAGTTGCTGTAGCTGACCTTGAGCGATCGCAGCTTGTTGAACTCGTTTCTGTAGTGTCAAGTACTGTTTATACAGTTGTTGCTGACCAGCAGTGAGTTGCATAGGAAGACCGGTAGCAGCAGCATGCTGCTGATGACTGAAAAGAAGAGCTTGAAGCTGCATACTGATCTGTTGAAGGTTAGTGATGTCCATATTCTGCTGCGTCGCGGTCATTGCAGCAGTAGTGGACGTATCGTTTGGATTTGAAGTAGCGATGAATGAAGAACTATTAAGAGGATTATTTTTAGCAGCGATGGCTAACCCTTGCTGATTGCCTAGAACAGAGGACTGTAGTAGAGCAGGATTGAACAGAGTGGAAGCAGGTTGAGAAGTGGGATTGACAGTGGTGGAGTTGACAGATCCAGAAGTGTCGACCAATGGATTGGTTATAGACAAAGTAGAGTTAGTGGTTGCAGCAGAGCCATTTGTAGTAGCAGTTAAGCCAGACACTCCAGTAAGAGTCTGGAAGCCAGACAGGCCAGAAGCCAAGTTGTTTGACATGGCAGGAGAACGCAGGGAAAAGCCAGGAGTCGCTGCAGAAGAGCCTTGCAGAAGCATCTGCTGTTGCATGTGTTGCTGCAGTAGCTGTAAATGCTGCATCTGCAGTTGCTGCTGTTGAGATGGTCCCAATGCACTCACTGCTGGCATTCCATTCTGGACGCGGCCAGGAGAAGGCTGGGGCGAGGACTGGTTCAGCAGTTGCTGCTGAAAGGCCAGTTGCAATTGATGTTGTTTCATCTGCAGTTGCTGTTGCTGGAGTTGTTGCTGTTGCTGTTGCTGCATGAGTATGTCCTTCAAGACACTCTCAAGTCCGTCACCAGTGATTTACTGTTCAAAACTTTTTAGTTTCGTGAAGCTTCAACTTGTCAATCTATTAGAATTCTGTAAGAATTCTTACCACTAACTGTCGTATTCACGTAAAATAATAACTCGGGATAAAGTCGACTAATCAACTGTCAATCTCTTGTAATCATTCTCAAATTGTCATTTCAACTCTAATAGTTTACACTTTTTAAACTCCAACATTAATGTTCTGTTATATTCTCAATATTCTCTTGAATTGGAGCGTATCTGATATTAAACTACAGTTTGGTTAATAATCAAATCCAATATCTAAATTAAAATGAATCTAAAGATCATTCAATAAGAATAATCTGATTGTGTGCATCATATAATAGTTTTTTTTGATTGATGGAGTCAATTTCTAATACAAAGATATTTTAATCCTTTTTATTCCAAAACAATCGCCAAGTGGGTTGACGTGAAGATTATTATAAAACCATTATTTTAATGAATAATTCAATACCAAAGATACTCTTGAATGATTCTAATACATCTGAAAACAGTATAAATGCACTCGAGTCTGATATGCTTCAACTCTCTTTACCATTGTCCGATACCAACACAAAATCCGATACTTTTAAAATACCAAGTACAACTTCAACTCATTCCATCACTCGACCAGTTCAATCATCAACTGAATCCATTCAACTCATTCAACGCAATAATGAAATGTTTCCTATGATTGGTGGTCCGCAAAGAGCTTCACTCTCTACTGGTCCCGGAATCCGTCGAAAAGTCGGACTTCTTCCAGGTTATTCTCCATTAGATTGGGCACGATTAAAGTCGTCCAATACAGATATGCGTGCAGGTATTACTCAACTACAACGATTCACAAAAGAAGATTTGGCTTTACATAAATCCAAGACAGACATGTGGATGTCCTTTCGAGGAAAAGTGTATAATGTTACACCATATGTGTCGTTCCATCCTGGTGGTTCAGCTCAGTTGATGCGTGGTGCAGGCAAGGACATTACTGAACTATTTCTCAAGATTCATCCGTGGGTAAACATTGACATGGTGCTAGACAAATGCTGGATTGGATATTTAATATAAATTGAATTTATAAATTACGATTGAATTCAATTCATTTTGAATCGAATAAAATCTTGCACTCGAGTGTAATACAAATCCGTTTTTGTTCTTTGGCTTTACAAAATTTCTTTTCTTTATCTGCCAAAACACACTGACCTTTGCAGCTGTTATTCTGCTGCTATACGCTTGAATCGTCGTACTTGCTCAATCATTTACACCAGTCATGTCTGATAGACTCACTCGTATTGGTGTGTTCCTTTGACTTACCCTAACCTTAATCCTGTCTTATTGTTCGACCCTTTACTCTGAATTGATGTTCTTGTACTAATCTTTACTCTTGTGAATAGCCATTGTTAGTAGTGACAAATGCAAGCCCAAAAAGTGTCGCCAGGAATGCAAAAAATCTTGTCCTGTGGTTCGAATGGGTAAGAAACTGTCAATTCCTATCTAGTCATTGGATTTCATGACTCAAGTATCAATCTACGGCTTTAGCCTTGAATTCAATTGTTTGAAGTAGAAAATATCTACTTGTGCGATTGCTACTGTTTGATTCACACACTAGTCTGTGTTCATTTCAGAGGCTTGGGAACCAATTGTAGAACTCGTTTGGAACTCTGTCATCATTCAGCTAATACACTGGGCTGATCTGTCCTGTTTTATTATTAGGAAAACTTTGTATCGAAGTTGAATCTACTTCCAAAATTGCTGCTATTTCTGAAGAACTCTGTATTGGATGCGGTATCTGTGTTAAAAAGTGTCCTTTCGAGGCCATCAATATTATCAACTTGCCTACCAACTTAGAACGTGACACTACTCATCGCTACTCTGCAAACTCATTCAAATTGCATCGTCTTCCTGTTCCAAGACCTGGTCAGGTTCTCGGTCTTGTTGGAACTAACGGTATTGGAAAATCTACTGCTCTCAAAATTCTTGCCGGAAAACTCAAACCTAATCTAGGTCGTTTTAGTGTACGTATTGTAAACTGAGCTTGCATCTACCAAGCATGGCTTACTAAACTTTGATTTCAATCTACGTATTATTGATAGAATCCTCCAGATTGGGAAGAAATTCTCAAACATTTTCGTGGGTCTGAATTGCAAAACTACTTTACCAAAATTCTTGAAGATAACCTTAAAGCACTCATCAAACCTCAGTATGTTGATAATATTCCAAAAGCCATCAAGGGTCAAGTTGACAAACTGCTC
This sequence comes from Batrachochytrium dendrobatidis JAM81, assembly GCF_000203795.2. Classification (NCBI taxonomy): domain Eukaryota; kingdom Fungi; phylum Chytridiomycota; class Chytridiomycetes; order Rhizophydiales; genus Batrachochytrium; species Batrachochytrium dendrobatidis. Next base: position 116,141 of record NW_006281105.1, read on the forward strand.
GAGGCCAAGCGCAGTCGTGAAAACAAGGCATATCTTATCGAACAGCTTGATTTGGAAGATGTGCTTGACCGAAACATTGAAAACCTCTCTGGAGGAGAACTTCAGCGTTTTACTATTGCCCTGACTGCTGTTCAGCGCGCAGACATTTATATGTTTGATGAACCTTCCTCTTACCTCGATGTGAAGCAACGTTTGAATGCTGCTCGTGTCATCCGATCTATGCTTGGTCCTACCTCGTATGTTATTTGTGTTGAGCACGATTTGTCTGTTCTAGATTATCTTTCGGATTTCATCTGTGTACTTTATGGCATGCCCAGTGCATATGGCGTTGTTACTCTTCCATTCAGTGTTCGTGAAGGCATCAACATCTTCCTTGATGGTATGGTTCCCACAGAAAATCTTCGTTTCCGTGACGAATCACTTACTTTTAAAATTGCCGAAACCGCTGATGACAAATACGAGAATGAGAAATTTAGACGGTACCAGTATCCTGCCATGAAAAAAGTTCTTGGTAATTTTTCGCTCACTGTGGATGCAGGCGAGTTTACCGATTCTGAAATCATTGTCATGTTGGGTCAAAACGGAACTGGAAAGGTAAGCTGAATACTATGTCAACTCCATAGCACCGTTTTCTAATTGATTTGCTTTTACAACTCGTGTGTACAAGACCACATTTATTCGATTGCTTGCTGGTATACTTGCGGCTGATGGCGATGAACAAGTTCCAGAACTCAATGTCAGTCACAAGCCCCAAAAGATCAGTCCCAGCTTTGAAGGCACAGTTCGCATACTTTTCCTTAAAAAAATCAAGGGCATGTTCATGCATCCTCAATTCCAAAGCGATGTGGTCAAACCTCTTCAGATTGAAAATATTATTGACCAACAGGTCAAGACACTCTCTGGTGGTGAACTGCAACGTGTTGCCATTGTTCTTGTTCTCGGTACTCCAGCTGACATCTATCTTATTGACGAACCTTCTGCCTACCTTGATTCCGAACAACGTATTATTGCTGCCAAAGTGATCAAAAAATTCATTTTCCATTCCAAAAAGACTGCGTTTATAGTAGAGCATGACTTTATCATGGCCACCTACTTGGCTGATCGTGTGATTGTATACGACGGTACACCCAGTATTTGTGCCCGTGCCAATCGACCCGAATCCCTTCTCACTGGTATGAATACCTTTTTGAAAGCTTTGGAAATCACATTCCGTAGAGACCCAACGAATTTCCGACCACGCATCAACAAGCATGATTCTGTCAAGGACAAGGAGCAGAAACTAAGTGGAAACTACTTTTTCCTTGAGAGCGAATAGACATTTTTAAACACCCGAGCTATTCTAAAAACTGATTTGATTCAAGCCCATCTTTACAATATGTGATGCTTTTTGGATCTTTGATCCGATGGTTTGCTGTATTGATAATTCTGCAACAATCTTGATTTGAATTAAAGTCTAATGTGCTGCACCAATTCTATTTATTTTAAAGTGTTTTTTTTCAACTACAAAAAGTCTTGATAACGCACAAGAATACAACTCGATTATCGGTTTCGTTATTTTCATGAAAACAGTTTGCGTTTCGCATTCTTGAAAGTCGGCAATTTTCTCTTCAGGACTAAACAGTTTATAGCAAACCATTCAGCCTTGACATAATGGAAACGGACACTGGAATGAACCTTGTTGGAAGTAATAATCATTATCCTGTACAACTGACTCCTGCCAGAGTTGCAATTCATTTATATGGGGATCACAGAGGAATTTCAGTGACCAATACGGACAACTCTCACTACTTGATGTTGACGGGTGAGTTTAGATGGCTGTTTTGAACACTCCATAAAGTGGTCGAGTAAGCCAGTTCTACTGTGTCATCTCAACATAGCAATTCATGAGTAGATTCAGATATTTGATTCTCAATTCAACTGACAAATCTCTAAATTCGTCAAAGACCCTTTTGCTAGCAACTCCAGGTAATGGTTGTGAGTGTGTGTTATTATCGGAACTGGCACTTATTTTTACTATTAGCAAAAAATATTATATAGATTATTGTTTCAAAGGTTCGACTGTCACTCCCGACACGATCTGTCATGGTGTGGATCTAGATGGTCTTGTCAAGCGCATTCTTCATGGCATGTAGAGCTTGCACTACTATTCTATCCACCATGTGTATGTGTTGATGATTAAACTGTTTTAAATAAAACTATAATGTTGCATTGGGTTTAGGTGGCTGCAGTGCAATCGTTACTGCCAAGATTGGGTAAGACTTGTGAATTCATCCATACTACATGCAATAACTAATATTTGACTCTCCTGGTAGTCGATCTACTCCTGTTTCTAGGTACGTTTACATTTTTTGATTGATAAATCATCCAGGTTTTAATCTTCATTTTTACGGATTGATTGTTTTCAGAACAGCAATTCATGTCGAGGCCATTCAAAGACTTTTTAATAGCTTGAATAGTATAAAGAAACTTGGAAATAGTGTTAAAGACTTTAAAATCACTATGGCGTAAGTCGTTTTTAATCATCTATATGCATCAGCTTCACTTGACTAGAGTTTTATATACTGATGTTTGCTATTTTGATGAAATCATTAGATTCATTGGATTCACTGATACCAAGTGCATGGATATGTTTCATGAAAGTACCATCAAGTCAGAAAACTTGAAGATTGATGATCATTACCATAGTGTAGATAGTACGGAAGCTCTTGGTAGAGTCAAAAAAGGTAAATTATGATTTTTAAAAGTGTGTCTGCAATGCCATGCCACGTTTAATTCATCTAAACTTCATGTCAACTTTAGGGTGTTCATTACCATTCATTATTTCAATCAAATTGGATCTACTTTGCTACTCTGGCAAATTTATTGGTCAGCTCATTCTTGTAAGTTTGTCACTCTTGAGTTTGGGGTTAAAGTAATGCGTTTTTCGAGTTTGAAATCAATATTTCTACTATTCAATAATATAGGCTGATCTTGGAACTCCAAGTTACCGGGATTTACCTGATCGTAGTTCCTTGACCATTCCATACAACATTTCTACCATTCGTGAGTAAAATTGTTTACCGCTCAAATGCATGGTTATGCGCTGTATCAAATTAATTTGACATATATGATGCTGTAAATAGGTGATTTGACTAGTATGCTGGTCACTCCCGGTGCTGCTGGAGAACTCCCATTCAACAAATCAATATTTACTCAACTTGCTTCTGGTACATCCTACATTTGTTTTCAACTTTTTTTAATTCTGGCTGCATCGACTTATTTTAAATACATGTCATACTAGAATTGTTTGGTGGATCTGCCACTTCGCTGTACATCCTTACTGCAGATGTAAGACTCTTGCTGAGAATATGATTTCAATCAAGTTGCAAGTATAATTGATTGTTTTTTGTTAGGTGGCCGATTCATCGTGCGTACCAAGTGATGTTCAACCCTGCCTCGAGTTTTATGATCTGATGCGCAAACTTCGTAACACCACTGTAAATTTCACTATTTAAATAGTTTATGTGTTTAATCCTGCCTCGTTCAACATGATTGTATGAATTGATTTTTATGTTCAATGTTTTGTGTCGTTTGTATTTTATAGTCTGTAAACAAAGTAAGTGGTGATGTACTAGAACTCGAAGCACGTATATTGGCTTTGGAAAGTAAAGCCAGTTTCTTTGGTCAATGCCTTGTTGATCTCGCTCAAGTTTCCAGCAATGACATGATGGTGCTGAAGGCCAAAATGGATGAATCTGACCAAGCAGTCGACGATATTATGCTTGATATGGCGGAGCACATTTTATGTGAAAAAAATGCTGCAAAAACTTTAGCTTTACAACTTCATGCAGCTCATACAACCCACGACGTTGACATGATGGCAGAAAAAGAGCACGTTCGTCGTGAAACAATTCAAAAAGGTAACCCCTGCACATTTAGGTGACCCATTCGAGTTAACCCGTAGTCTTGTCGTCTAATTTGTTGCTTGATGTTTTGCTGGATCAAATCAAGTGAATTTTCGTCATACCATGGAAAACATTGAACGGGTGTTGGTAGGAACAGAGGTAATTGGTTGTACGGTTGAATCTACTTGATGTTTCTACATGACAGCCAATATTTGAAACCTTAATTATGTTTATAATGATTTGTCAATCTGGACTTTTAGGAAACCAATCTCGCACTCGAGGAAAAATTGACAGGCGCTGAGAATAAAATGAAGGAGTTGAATAAGGATACGGCTAAACTACACAAGCAGCTTTTGACATCATCTCAAAAACTACAACTGGTTGAAGTCGACTATGCTGACATTCAGCGCCAATCTCAGATCTACATAGACAACAACGCCAAGCTAATGACTGACATTGAGCAGACCCGTAGTCAACTCGAAGCAAAATTGGTCTTTGCCAAAGAGCTCGAAGAAAAGTATGCCAAAGAAAAAACACGCCTTGAGGAGATTGTGACAGAATCCAAAGAGTCACACGAAAAGCTATTGCAAAAGTGTCAAGATTTGGAACATGAACTGTTGTGTTTGAATCAAAAGCACCAATTGAGTATTACCGATGCTGAACGTATTCAATCCGAGTTGCTGATCAAACACAACGAAACAACAAAAACCCTTGACAAGGAGCGTGAGGATTGGATGGCTGAACGCAACCAACTATGTCTTGATGTAAAAGAATTGAAAGAGTCCAAAGCACAAGTAGAAAAAAGGTTGCAAGAATCTACGCAAGCTGTGGAAATAATGGCCAAACAGTCAGCCAAAGCTCCCGAAAAAGAAATCCATAGCGTACGATATTGTGTTGGTCTATGCTAAATTGGTGATTGATTTGCATTGTTGTACTTGAATAATTCATTTGTATACTTTAAATTTAGATGGCAATTGAGGTTGCGTTGAAGGAAAATCTTGATTTTATCAAGGATACGTTTGCTCGCGAACGACTTGAATTGCAAGAACAGACAAAGACTTTGATGGCGTTGGCTGCAACCCAGGTTGGTATTATATTTATACTTGATGCTTGTGATCATGCCTATGTATCTGTAGTAGCTACGCTATGTCATGTGCTGTAGTATACTGGGCTTAAAAGCTGACATGGATTGTTTTGTGGTATATGTAAAGGAGACTACACTAGCAACTACCAAAAAGCAAGCAGCAGACAAGATAAACCCCACTGCGAAAAAAACTGCTTCAAAACCCATAGTCAAATCTGTGAAACCCAAAAACAATTCCTCCAAAACATCTGCCAAGCAAAAGGATAGTTCTAGAACCAAGGAGTATGATGAAACTTTGGATACGAGTATTGATTCGGTAAGTTTAAAACTTATACATGTCTACTATTGCGTGGCTTTGCATAAATCCAATGCTCACTTTCATCTGATTGGAAATACGTGTATTTGATAAGATTCCTGAAAGAAACGACGAGGGATCTGCCAGTTTTATCGTTTCGGAGGATGGAGACGCCATCAAGGAAATCTCTCCAATACCCAAACGACCTCGACGCAAGACACGTCAACCACTAAGTGAGCTCAGTGAAGCAAAACAGCCATCACTTGCTCTTGAAAAGGTGAGCATTGATTAAACTTGAAATACTAGCTGTGTATTGAGATATAGCGCAATATTACCTTTGATTGTTACATCTAATGCTTTTGATGGAAAATGTTGAACACGAATGAATTGGCCGTTAAGCCGCTTGCTGAACATCCAAAACGCAAAGCAAAGTCTATTGAAAAACCTGACGTTGCTGAGAAAACCGGGTTAAATCTTGATGGTGCTGACAAGAAACGCAAAATCAATACTGATACTACGAAGCCGAGTTTTGTACCCGAGGATAATGGCGAATATATTTTGAAACAGACTGATCAGGTAAATCTTGTCATTGACTTGTTGATATATAAATATCATGATAGATCTAATCCAATTTGATTTGGATAGCCTTCTGCGTCACTTTCAGGCTTTTTGTCATTCTTATCTGGGAGCAAAGAAAAGGAACCCTCATGTGATGCTTTATCCAATACCACCTCAGTTCCATTGTTAAGCACAGTTGCTCCTAAACTTCCAAAACATGTTATTGATCAACGTCGTTTAGCTATTCTCAGAAGTAAGCCAGCCGAGTAATCCCATCCATTTCCACTTTCATCATTCTGATTTGAATAGCTGGATTAGCCAACACCACACTATATTTATGTTGTGTACTCTTGGAAAATATCTCCATGTTTATGCCAATCAGCATTGTAATTCTGGCCAATGGATTGTTTACCTGGATTTGTGAATAAACACTTATATAGCTTTTTTATCGCGCTGTAGTCGAGATATAGTCTTGCAAGCAATATGTAAACCTATTATTCAGCAGATCCATATACTGAATGTTTGCTTTTATTTACCAAGCAATCAATGACAATTTCTCAATAGTCTGCGTGGTTTGGGTTGTTTTGAATTCTCCATCCAAGTCTAGCTGAATCTATGGCAGTAAACCAATTGGTAGTGCAAGTCAAATGCAATGGCTACACACAAGATTCTATCTAGAACAAGTATCCACAACTGAATTTTATTTGTAGTGTATACGAATAGATACCGCTGGAGGTAAAGTCTATTCAGCATCGACAACGCCAGTCTGTGCTTTGATATCTCCACATGCTAGAAAAATCAAGTATTGAAAAACTAAGCAATTTCTCTACAAAAAAGCAACACGACAACTGTTTATAGAATTTTGTACTATTATTTACCAGTAGACCCAGTTTAATTATCTTGCAAGTGATCCCGAGACCCACGACTGTATAGAGTCAATTGATACAGGTTCGAGCATGAAGTTTGATGAATGGGCTGTACGTAAATGGCTTGAAACGCATCCTGACCAGGCCAAATCTATTCTTACATCCTATACAAACAAGACTGCTCAAGATGCAAATACTTTGCCATCGACTCCCTATCTACCACCCGAGATGTCACTTGATTCCTCGATACTTCAAACACACGAGCTTATATTTGATATAGCCAAGATTGTATACTCGTCACTGGACTTGGAGACTGTGATTGAAAGCGTATTGGGGATAATTGGAAATATAATTAATGCAGAGCGATGCTCACTGTTTTTACTGGATAAAAAAACCAACGAGTTGTATACTGTCGCGTTTGATGTGGGTAGCCGAGAGCATAACAACGAGGAGGATGGTATTCGAACAAGTTGTCCAGGCAACACGATGGGCACACATGCCACCAGCAGTAGTCCCAATGTAACTGAGCCAGACATATTGGCTCGTGGTATGCAAACATCTAATCTCAGTACAGGATCTGTACCTCACGCTATTCCAGCTACAAACAGTGACTCTAATCTTTGTCAAAATCATGCTCATCAGTATCGCAATAGTATCTTGACAAATGGCCCTCATTGGCCATTGACCCGACATTGTGTTGTAATGCAAACCTATAATTCCGCTTTGATCGTGGAGGATGTTGAATCAGCAAAGCGTACTAGGTGTTTTGCTGAAGAAGCATCTCGACATCATAAACCTAATCCTGGTATTCGTATTCCAGCTGGTATAGGCGTAGCAGGATACGTTGCTCAAACTCGTCAGGGACTTAATATCAGCGATGCATACGCCGATCCCAGATTCAATCCAGCAGTCGATAAGCAAACTGGATTTAAAACCGAATCAATTTTATGTTTGCCTATATTTGGACCAGTGGGTGAGGATGGGCAACCCGAACTGGTTGGTGTTGCCAGTCTTGTCAACAAGATTGGATCTACGCATTCCGTGGTAGGTAATGGTGATCACAGCAGCAAGATTCACATAAACTCACCCTCGTCTTTACTAGCAGATCAAACATTTCAAAAATCTGCCATATCTTCAACAATCATGACATCAACTGGAACAGATTCTCGATCGTGTAATCCTTCATCTCCTCATGAAAACCACCAGTCCTATAATTCAAATACTTTATCATCATTACCGAGAAACCCATCTACATCATCTTTGGATAATCGACAGCACGAGGTATTCACAGATAATGATACACAGTTGTTTAAAAATTTATTGGTTTTGGTCGGTATTGCCATTAAAAATGCCAAACAATATCAAATTTCAAAGGATGCTCAAATCGAAGCAGACAAAATGGCCAAGCGCAACAATGTGCTTTACGAAAAAGCACAATTGGAAACTGAAAAAGGAAAAATGCTGCTACAACTTGCCAGTACTTTATATGTCGAAGATGATACCAAAATGCTGATTCAAAAAATAATTTGTATGGCAAAACAGCTCATGAGTGCTGACAAGGCATCTTTTTTTATTGTCGATCAGGACAAACGAACGGTAAATTTTGATTGCAAATGATTTGAACGTTGACTGTTTTTAAAGAGTGAAGCAGTGAATGTGTATTGGTTTGTATAAATATTGATGTGTGACTTGCTAATCTCGTTTGAAACAACTATAGATGCATTCCTCGGTATTTGACAATGACATTGAAAGAAATATTGTTGTGCCAATGGACAAGGGAATAGCAGGCTATGTTGCCACAACAGGAAAACTGATTAATCTTAAAGATGCCTACGCGGATAGTCGATTTAGTCCAGACATTGACATCAAAACCAATTATCATACTCACAGTATATTGAGTGTTCCTGTCATGGGTCCGAATGGAAATATCGTTGGAGTGGCTAACCTCGTCAACAAGTTAAGTCCAGGATCAACCGAGGTCACTGTATTCACCGAAGTGGATGAAACCATGTTTAGCTCGTTTGCCGTATTTTGTGGATTGGCATTACATAAAACAATGCTTTTAGAAGAGATAGAAACTCAAAGACTACGACTAGCAGTTACGATGGAGATCATGTCTTTTCATTCGACTATCCGAGAAGAAGAATCGCAAGTTGTACGCGAGGTGATTTCCACCAAATTTGTTCCTGTTGATGACTTGCGAATGTGCACGTTTGATCCACACACATTTCCACATGCAGATGAATCCCTTGTGGCAATTGTGTATCAAATGTTTATTGATTTGTCTTATGGCACAACATACAAGCTTCCTGATGAAAAAATGATCAACTATATTTTGACTGTACGTAAAAACTATCGACCTGTAGCGTACCACAATTTCACACATGCAGTGAGCGTCACCCACGCGTTTTACTCATTTGTAGTCAATGGTGTACTAGATGGGGTTTTGGACCATATAGAGCAATATGCCATGTTTGTAGCTTGCTTAAACCATGATATAGATCATCGTGGTACAAACAATATGTTTCAAAAACAAGCACATACCGAACTGGCCAACTTTTATTCGACTTCTACAATGGAACGACATCATTTCAATCATGCAATGACCATTCTAAGTCAAGGAAGTGGAGTTAATATTCTCCAGCATCTGAATTCAGTCGAATATCAAAAGGCATTAAAAGTGATTGAGCATTCGATCCTAGCTACTGATTTGGGAGTGTTTTTTTCCAATCGTGGTAAAGTGAATGCAATTATTGCAACCAAGGAGTTTGATAAAGATATTATTGAGCACCGAGAATTAGTAAGTGCACATTTTTGTTTTAATCGGGTAGATTCTAAGATTAATCATGGCAAACCATATAAACTATTTTAGTTGCGAAGTATTATTATGACATGCTGTGACTTGAGCTCAATGTATAAGCCATGGAAATCATCTAGAGAAACCGCGAATTCAGTGTAAGTAGATTCAATTTGAACAACAGTTTGGCATGAACGAGTCGAGTAGAATTTAATATCTGTATTGTTGATGTTTTAATAGATACGAAGAGTTTTTTCAACAAGGCGACGAAGAAAGGCGATTGGGATTGCGTCTATCAGGAGAATTAATGGATCGTAGCAAAATGAGTGAAATCCCACGGATGCAACTTGACTTTTACAACTTTGTAGTGTGTCCAGCCTTTGATTGTCTGCATGGATTACTAGGAGATAAAGTTCAGAATCTGAGAGATTTTGTAGCAGAGAATCGTAGCAAATGGAAGGATTTAAAAGAGAATGGCATAGTATACAAGTTTGGAATTGATGTGTAAAATGAACAGGAAAGCATGATTCTATAGCATAGATTGAAGTGGAGTTTTGATGAATTCATAAAATTAAAAGGTTGACCATTACGGCTAGAGCCAAAAAGTATGAAAACAAGAACATTGGCTAGTAAAAACATTTTCATTACTAATGAGCTGCACTACATAATTTAATTGCGTGGTCTTGCACGATCGGGTTGGCAGTATATGAAAGGAAAAGTGTTATTGTGACCATTTCATTCAGTGTTTGAGAATAAAATGCATTTGGACAAGACTGCTGTCTGAATGAGCAATTTCGCAGGGTTTTCTTGCTGTTTATTGTTTGCTCGAGCACGCAACTCATCGATGATGTTCGTACGCAAACTAAATCAATTGTGCGATTTGACTGCGAACAAATCTCGAGTTTGAAGTGCTGTCCGAGTGCGAACCATTTTGGTTTACTCGAAAATAACAATTATTTTGTTCACTTTCATTAAATCTTCAATTATAAACAATGGAAGCATCAATGGAAACATCAAGTAGTGATACTGTTGCTGTCAAACTGGATACTCGGGTTTCTACTGCTGCTATCAATGTGCCCATCACTACACTCCATCCACAGCATTTATCCATCGCTTTGCTACAAATGGCTGACCGTTTATCCATCACTGCTCAACAACAGCTATCTAATTACAAATCACTGTTAGTCAGTGGTACGGATGCTACTCTACAGCACTCCCAGATGAATGCTGCTGCTTCAATCAGATGCTATGAAGCATTACTCTCTCCTTCAATGCTGTCCGGACAAACGACTTCATCCGCTTCTGGACACGCAACAGTTCCTTCTACTGCCATGACTACATGGAACAGAGTATCTCCTACTATTGAAGCTCAAGCAAGACTCGGACTGGCTCAGGTATTGTGGCTGTTTACCAAGAGCGATCAAGTGGTTGAGCAACATCTTATTAAATCGGTAATTATTTACTAAATGATCATGAGCACTACAACGATTCAGCATTAACTAACGTGTCTGATTCCAAAGATTCTATTGGCTGAAAAAGTAAGTTCTTTATGATTGAATGCTGTTTATAGACAATAGTCGATATTGACATTATTTTATCTCGCTTATAGCTGACCAACTCGCATCACATTTATTTTCAAATACTGGATTTGAGACTCACAATAAGCGAAGCCAGAAAGAACCAGAAATATTCTATACAAATATTTAAACAAGCTACAGAAAAGTCCATTGAACTAAAGCTATACTCTTGGTATTTTTATTTTGTGGCTCGTAGGCTTAATTTGCACGAATCACAAAAAGAATGGGGTGCCTATCTGAATACTGTTCAAAAGGCAATCGTACAGGCTAAATCTATCAACGATATTGAAACAATGGCAAGATTGGATGCATTAAACATTTCGAGTATATACCAAAAACCGTTTCTATTCAACCTTTCTTGATCTCTATTAACCCAACCATATATGGCTGTGAATATAGGCTCGACTTGTTGCATCACAAATTAAAATCAAATTATTAGCAGGCAGTGTAAAATCAGTTCAATCGAGTATAAATGAGTTTGAACAAGTGTTGACTCGACTCCAATCTTTAGACACGCCAGCAAGTGTGTCATTACAGTCTATCAACTCATTGTTTCTTTTGAAACAAATGGCTGTGATTATTTTAAATCTGCGTTCAGGAAATCACAAAGAAGCCATCAATCTATTGGCTTCAATGCATGCTCTTGTTGAGCAGATCGATACAACTGGATTTAAGCAATTGCAGCTGTTGGCATATTTACTGTCTGGAATTGCACATAAGCCGGATGATAATTTCAAAGCAAAAGCATTTCTTACAGAAGGATTACGTCTTGCAAATGGTAGTAGCATACTTTTATACACTATACAATACTGTCGAATACACTAACCCATCTTATTCTGATTTAGTCGCATATGGTTAGTGCAAGTAAACTTTGCCAAGATTTGTATATGCTTGACACTGATCGAAATTGTGTTTTTAGGTGCGTACGATGCCAAGACTAATAGCGAGATTGGTAACATCAAGGTTGTGTTTATTACACAGCTATCTCAAGTATATATTATGAGATCTGGCTATAGTGAAGCATGCGAGGTATTTGGACCAATTGTATTACGTTTTTTACAACTCCAAGATACAACAATAGTTGAAAGTGCTCATTTTATAATTTTGTAGTTGCTGAATACAGGAATGCAATGGTGTACGCGAAGCGACATCTTGGTAGGAAATAACGAGTACCATTTGAAATTTGGATGGGCTCAGCTGCTTCAAGCTCTAGAATTGAATACACCTTCTAGTATTCTATTTTCTCAAATTGAAAACTGCCATCAGAATCAGATTGAAAAATCTACATTGACACAAAACCTTGTTCTTGCACAACTCGGTTGGTTGACGCCTTTTCATCGGTATATCATGAGCTATTCTGCCAATGTAAATGATTTATTCTTGAATATATTATGTGCAAAGACCAATCGTCCTGTCTGAATGCTAAACATCAATTTACATGACTGATTAGCCTCGAGAAATTGTCAATGTACTGATTCCAAACGAAGCATCTTTTAAAACGCGAGCGTTTGCGAGCCTGTTGCAAGGATGTCTAAAAGCCAATATAGGAAATACACAGCAAGCAAAGTAGGTTGATTTGGCATGTTTTTATATCGTTGCATATTACTAAGCGTACTTGTAAATGACACGCACTATTTTAATAGACAACACATTCTTGAATCGTTCAAGCTTGCTGGAACAACCATGTCTTTACATCATCGAGTAGTGTGTCTAGTTATGCTTGCTAGTCTTTTTCAGCTTTCAGAGCCAGAACAAGCTGAAAAAATGGCATCTACTGCATTAGCATTATCAAAGCGTGCTCATTCTGAACCACTTCTTGTGTGCTGTATGACACTACTATCATTTGTAGCAAGCCAAAAAGGGGAAACAGAAAAAGCTAAAACGCTTAGTGATGGTGCGAATCAACGAGTTTGCGCTAACCAATCAGCCATTCTTTCTGCTCGCAAGATTCTTCCTGAGTGCATCAAGTATTGATTGTGGATTGATGTCATTTCAATCCAAACAGTGAATGCGTTACAATCGTATTCACTCGAGTCGTGTTGCTGGAATTGCATTGAACACATTCATGCTCCGATATCATGCTATCTGCTGTCATTGCAATAGACAATCAGATTTCTAAACTAATAAAACACGATTGATGAGTTGGAGTGTTTCATTTGTACATCAAATTATTGAATTGGTAAATATCTGAATCTGTTCATGTAGAATGTCGGATGAATGAAATGGTTTTGGATTGAAATCCAGATAATTGCTGATTTGAATGCTTCAGTTCTTGACTTGGAATCTTCTAGTTTGACATTCATGACTTTGCCAGACACTCTCACTACTGGTCGTAGACTTGGTGGTATGACTTCACAAGTTGGCAGGACAAAGCCATACGACCGTCCATCCCGTCGAGGCATGGATGGCCGTTTTGGCAATAAAAAGAATGATGCAGATATGGACAGCCAATGGCAGCATGATAGGTTCTCCAAGGATGATGGAGGGAAAGGTACTGGATTAAGGCAGGATGCATCTTACAGTGGCAGTCGTCATTTGGATTCTAGAAAACATACTGTGCTTGTATCCAACCTTCACTGGGGTGTAAGTTGATCAAGTTGTCTTGGCTGATGTTGGGTTTTATGGATAAAACCACTTGTTTGCATCTACAGGCACTATCCTGGCTATGAGCTTACATCCAGTTATACTATTGGCTTGATGTTCAACATGCAATCTATTCTTGATTCTAGGTCTCTGTTCAAGATTTGGAAGAGCTTTTTGGGTATGTCAATAGTATCAGTTCAAGTTTATAATCTCTGATAGAGTAATTCAACCCATTAACACTACTTTAATGGTATAGAATGGATCAAGGTCAATTATTATCTGCTAAAATCAAATATGATACATCTGGCAGATCTGAAGGAATAGCTACGTTGGTGTTTACATCCTCTGAAGCTGCTCAAAGTGCAGTAGATGAATACCACAAGCGAGAGCTTGATGGTCTTCCACTTCAACTTGAATTGACCGACTCGGGTAAATCTTTTTCTGGAAGGCTCGGATCTGGTGAAATGGGTAGAGGCGAGAAAGGCAATACAGATATCATTGATCGGTTGGGTAAACCATCAGTGTTTCAAAGACTTGGAAAGTCTTTGGATGATAGATTGGGCCAAAAGGGATCGAGTACTTTGGCTACCAAGGGACTGAAAAGCAAGCAAGATGCACGATATGATCGCAGACCAAACCGTGCTGAAGGCGATTGGCGTGCTGACAAGATAGATCTGGATACACAAAAGACTGATGGCTACAGACAGTCTGGCCAGAAAAAGCGGCATGGTGCTTTTTATCATGCGGATACGGAGATGAGCATGACAGATGTTGATATGGATACAGACGTGACAGAGGCTGCACTTGGTACTGGAAGTCGCAAAAATCGTCATGGACATGCCAATCGTAATCGTGGCGCTATCACTCCTCCTACAAGACGTCCAATTGTATCGTATGTAGATGCGGACCACCCTGCAGCTGATGGAAATATGCTTTCTAATATGTGATATTCACATTTGATTCAAACTGATTGACTACATTTATGCTCAAGTTTTGCAGTAATTGAATAGCCTTTTGATTACCATTGAAACGTACTGGTTTAAACTTTTGGAGCCAGTTTATTATCTATTGGTAGATTCATCAATCTGTGCTTTGATTCCAAGCTTGATATTTTCATGTACATGCTTATTATGCCATTCAGGGTCTTGTAGTCTCAACGCATGACCACCTCCAAAATAGATCTTCATACGCGCATTGAGTCGTTCAGCAAGGTATTCAGAGCTGGTAGGCTGTCGTACAATCTACAAAGAGTACCACGTCATTTTCTCTCTTCACAGCATCACTATATATACATTTAAACCGACTTCAAATGTCCAAAGCAGCACATCAAAAAAGTGATAACTGACCTGATCTTGGTCGCCTGCCATGACCAAGATTGGATAGGTGTGTTTACTGAGTTGTGACAATCTCTCGTCAAAGAAATGTGAAAGAACGGCTGCATGTTGAGCAGTGCGACCTACTGCTGTCTGAAATCCAGTAACTGCCAATCGGTCCAAAAAATACTAGAGTAGTTGAAATACATGATAAGCTGAGCCATCATTGAATTTCGAGACAGCGACAGTTTTTTGGAATTACCTTGACAGCATAGGATCGATTGGTTACATGCGAGATATCTCTGATACACGGAGAGTTTAGCCATGTCTAGAGATAAAATATACAATACAGGTTAATAACTATTCCCAAAATGAAGACACGTTTTGGTAATCAAGAGTACTTTACCTCTGGAAAGAGCATGCAGACAGTCATCTCGGCGTAGGATTCCAAGGTTGGATATTTAGGAGTTATAAATTGCAGCATTTCTTTAAATGATGGTGGTTGAATCTATTGTTCCAATAAAGATATTTCAAACATGTTTACAATTAAGCAGCAGATTGAAGTTTGATCATCATGCAGACCATTAAAAAACAGACCAATATTCCTGTAGGTTTGCAATACGTGCTAACCAAACATAGACTTTTGACAGCATCCCCGAGCATTAGCGCCAGCTCTTGTGCAATCATACCACCCATTGATAGCGCAACAATATGAACACTATCCAGCCATCCTAAATGTCTTATCAGCTCAAACGTGTCCTTGGCCATCATGCTTGTACTAACCAGATTAAACAAAAGATGGTTCAAATTTGACAAGACATGCAGTCCAAGACTCGGCAAATGACTAAACAAAAGGTTGAAATGCTTACGTATATCTACCAATTGGTGATGATGAAAATCCAGATCCTCTGTTATCAAATATACACAAAGAATACTCTGGAAACTGTAAAAAGTATTCAATCTAATTGAAAAAGGTATGAGACTACTGACATGAATGGACATGAATGGACATGAATGGATATGGTTAAACAACAAATGGCTACCTGCAAATCCCACAAATGTGCGATACTACTCATTCCTGTTGTATATAAATGACTATTAGAACCAGTATAATATTGAATGCATAAACAGCTTTATCCGATGCTCAAGTGCTATTCCAAGCACAACAGCCCAATACGATGATCATTCAGAATGTCATTTATTAAAGCTGGCTGACCATTGACAAATAAAACATGATGTAGTCCGCTGCCATATGTTTCATAATAAATATCTACAGGAGCTGTGCCAAAAGTATGAACAGTGAGTTTAGGCATGCGAGTTGAGCAAGACTTGACAAGAAGCAATAATTGAATGTCAACGTGGTCAGTCTTGAGGTTTACCAGCTATTTATAAAATGATAATCAAACATGATTGTCAAGTTCAGTTAGAACCATCGTAGTTGTCAGTATTTTCAATCCAAATCAGTTATTATCAATCACCTTGAATAACAAGCGTGGAGTGGTTGGCATTCATAATCCAGCTTGGCATGGATACGCAGTTGCTGCTTGACCAACACGTGGAGTACTTATTTAACTGTTGATTGCAATTATTCTTTCCATCATATATCAATTGTTATGCATTCAATGAAGGCTGCTCTATGTTTAGCTATTATGGCGCCTATGGCATATGCTGCCAATCTTGCTGATGTGATCAAGAGCAATCCACAATTACAAAAAGTGGCTGCTCTGATTTCTAGCAATCCTACCTGGGCTACTGTTTCTAATGGTGTTTCAACTCTTGAATTGGTGTCCATATGTGACTCATTGTATACGGAACAGGACTGACAAGTGTGTCTGAATTGATGACAGATGATACAGCCTATCCAACAGAAAGTAATACATTGATCGTGTCTGCATGGAAATAAGCTTCATAACTCCCACTTCTGAATGCATGCGAACCAACTTTCAAACAACAGATACGTCCAATGACTCTTGCAAATGCATTGATAGAGTGTTGTTGAATAGTTCGAGTGTTTACAAATCAGCATCACTGGAAATAGTTACTGTTATTCAGACAGTCACTTGTCCAGACATTACAGTTGTAAACAATCAAACTCACACTTGCTTGTTTTTTGGAAACTTGATCATTCATTCGTCCAAATGTCTGAAACCAACAAAAAATACAACATCATTTGATATACAATGCTTTATCGGTGAATACAATAAGGTATATGTTTTTATTTGAAAATTGAAATGGCAATATCATGACGTGAAATTGATTAGGATTACATACTAGGATAAGGAATTTTTACAGCGTATTGGTCGATACTCTTTGGTGTTTTCTTGGTGAAAGAATGGTAATGCAGTGGAGGAAGTAGCCAGTACAACTTTTCGGCACCATCTCCAAGCATCTTTAAATCTTCTTCGGTACTTTTTTTGATATCATGTTTGTTTTTAACAGTCGCTTGAAATGCACCGATTCCAGGAATCCAGGCATCAATTGCTGCATAGTTTTTAGTTTTTGGCACATATAGCTGATTTGGAACCTGATTCGGTAAAACCTTGCCAGCAACTTGTTTTTTCGACAAAGGAATAAAAAGAAGCGTTTCTTCGGGCTTGGATGTATCGTTTTCGTGCACCAACTGATGACTGTCAAAAACACCTCCTTTCTCCAGCATTTCAACAGCATACGGTTCAAAAATATGCCCACACAATGCAGCAGCAAGAGGGTTTTCTTCGCACAAAGCTAGGAGACTCGTCATTTTTCGCATGACGTCCATTCCTTTGATTTCGATAATGATATCCAAGGCTGTTCGAGACGCAAAGGCAACAGATGATTCTGTAAATGGGTCAACAGATGTCATGTGAATCAAAGAATGGGAAGCTTTGGAGTTTTCTGTAATGTTCAAATCCAAGCTAATCTCTTTGATACAGCCATCAAGCTCGCATTGCCTACATACATTTTGAAGTAATTCTACTGGATCACCACTTGTATCTTCCAAGACACGTCGAGGGATTCCACCAAGGACTTTGAAACGATGGCGCCAGTTAATATCAATGGCAAAATCGGGTGCAATGGCTTCCAATTCTGGTTTAGTCCATAATGGCATGTAAAAGATCTGAAGGGGAAGGGATTTTTTAAAGTCGTTGGTTAGTTCTCGTTTTGGTGAGGTTGACACCACAAATGAACACCTTTCATAGGGAAGTGCATTTAGATTCGCCGAGTTCTTGCCTTTGGCGTCAAACAAACACCACAAGTCAGATGCCCAAAATGTGTGGTCAACAACTGATGGTAGACTAGTTAACTCAAACACACCGCCTTGACCATCGTAATAGATTTTGTCTGGATGATAAATAAACAACACTCGTTTTCCTTGCTTGATCAACTTCCACAATAAGTAGATGAGAAATAAAGACTTGCCAATGCCAGGAGTTCCTGTGATGATTGTTTTGTTGATGCCGGGCTTGATGTTTGATGCAATGGATTTATAACTGTCCCGAATAAAGAGTCGTTTCAACGTAGATGAGGGAATCTCTTGTTCAAACAAAAGCCATGTATCCTGTTCAACAGCGTTGCATATGTTGTTGTAAAATGGGATCTGACAGGGCAAGAACAAATCAAGTTGCATTGGATCTAAAGCAATAGCGGTAGCGTTGATGAGTGAAGTGGTTCTTGCATCAATACCACTCTTGGATTTAATGATGAATGGATGTTCGTAAGAACCAAGATGATTTTGAATGGAGGTTAATAGAGTATTCCTGGGAATGGCTGGACCATTCACCATATAATGGAGAGTGAGCTCGTCAACAGGGATATTGTCAAGGAGGGGAGTGGTGGCAGTCTTGTAAGCAGCAATTAGTTTCGAAACACTATCAATTAGGGTTCTTCTCTCTAGTTCTCCATCAAAGTGAGTTTCAATTTCCACTGACTGATTGTCAAGATATTTGATATAGAATACTTTGTTTTCCATTGCAATTTGAAAGAAAAGATACAAAAAAAGTGACTTGAATTCAAAATTTAATATTGTGAAGAATGAAACAAATTCACACTTTGAATATTTAAACAATTTTGTGTTCATTTGTATTGTTCAATCGAGTGTCAATTCAACTCAATTGATTACACTATAATAGTATATCAATCAACGAGACCAATTTTGTTGGTTGATACTCGTTGATACTCACTGGTAACTTGATGAAAATGTGTCAAACTATGACTTTTATGACAACACTGTACAAACTGTACGAGTTTAAAAGATTATTGGTGAATATTGTCCAATTTGATTGTTGACTGCAATTATTTTGTTGGTTCGAGTTTCATTCTTTTGTCAAAAAACATCAAATGAATATTGAAACAACAAAGACAGCAACAACACAACTGTTGAATGAATACTACCAAATCAGCACTCAAACCATACCAACACAGAGAGTCAAGTCTGAATGGCAGGATGACAACAAACGAGGTTTGTTTTTGGGAATCATCCAAGAGGGAGAAACCTCACACGTCACTCGACTGCACAACCTGCTGACTGCCAACCAATTTGCAGAGCAGCAGGAATTCTCAACCAAGATCCAGTTGGCAGACTCAGAACATCATTGTACATTCATTGATGACATGTTTGAGTACTACATACTGCCATTCCACAAAGACTACAACGATTCATCCAGCTGTCACACTCCAGTTTCATCAAATCCAACATCAAGAACCAACTCTGCTGATGATCTGGACTATGTTGCAAAAGTGAGTGAGCTACAGCACAAGGACTTGAACAAGGCGGTTGAGAAGAGATACAGTCTGCTTGTTTTGCTGGGATGAGCTGTCCTTGCAAGGAGCACACATTATATCCCAAAAGAACATTGGAATGGCATACAACGAACCATCCATCCTGCTACGATCTGGTTTGACGCAGAAACATCAAATACAGAACGGACTGTTGTTGTGTATCAAGTGCCATGACCAATTCGGTAAACTAAGGCAATATGTGGATGTAGTGGATGACAAACTGGTGATCAAAGTGATCAATGAGACGAATGATCTGACAAGTGACAAGCACAAGAAGTGGATTGAGACAATTGAAGATTTGAAAGTTATCCGCAGAACAAGGCAAAAGAGATGGACTGACAATCGACAAACAGTCGAATCCAACAGTGAAATGACATTGTATTTCATTCACAACAATCTCACTCGACTACCAAACAGGAACGCACTAGAGTTCCACAAGACAACATGTCTCATTTGGTGTATGGCTGATGGTGTAGAATCTGATGATGAGTATTGTTCATATGATGACGATGGCTGTACTCCTGTCGATTACCAGAGTAAGAGCATCGAGAAATGGATGGACTCGAGTGCTACTTTGATCATTGAAATACTCAATAAAACTGTGTATTCATTACAAGAGACTGGTTTCTGTTACAGTAATAGTTGTGTCGAGTCAATGTCATGGTGTAATGGCTTCAAAAAACACCATTTTAATGATCGATACTGCATCAATATGATCGTTTTACAACCGATATATTGAAACTTGTTGATATCGGAACCAGTATTGATATTGGTAGTGGATGATGTATAATCAAAAAGAAATCCACATCGGAACGTTCCTTGCTCTCGTTTGTGATTGTTTTTCGTGGATTGTTCTGGTATTTTATGTAGCTCACTTTTTGCCTTGCACGCATGTAAGCAGCAACCACGAATCGTTGAAACACAGATTGCACAAGTCAATACATTCTGATGACATTTGGAATATAACAAGACACAAGTGGTGACCAAAGTTTAATTCACAATCCATGAATGAACACGATCGCGTTGCCGACTGGATCAAATAACAACGCAGGTGTTTGGAACATGTCTTGAATACATGAATCGACCAGATTGACAACATACTTGTGTAGTCGATAATCAATGGAATTGACCAAACGGAATGCCTGCAACTGCCAAAAAACCAAACAAAATGCCAAAGCATTTATATTAAAATGTTACACTACGACATCATGTCTCAAAGTGCTGAATGAGTTGTTGTCATGCAACTTTACTGTTGATATTGTTTATGGATTTGAAGATGTGCAATACAATTCGTAGTGTGTTGCTCAACGACACTGATCAAATGGTACTGAATACAGTGTGTCAAACAAGATGATCGCTTTGACTAGTGTGTCAGAATGTTTTGATAAATAACAATTATATCATGATTGCTATATTGGTTCATGTAGTGTATTGTATAGTCAACCATGCACATGCACATGCATGTCATTGTCAATTGATGGTCGTTTGTAAACAACTTGTGGACAACTTGCAAATATTACAATCATGGTGATTGCTTGAATGTCGATACCAAGCCATGCGTTTGATGGTCATTTACTGTTCAGTTTACTGTTCAACAATGCAAATGGTCGTTGTCTACCAATCAGTCGAGTCGTAGACATGGACTGCACATTGTGTGTATCGCTTTGTTCATGACCAAACTGTAACAATGTGCACTTTGCATTGAGTTTGAACTGCAATCTGCGACTTGTACGCATTATGATGTATTGTTTCAATATTCATGTTGCATTCATCAACATCAACGTGCAGTGTCGATCTGATGTTTGATGTTGATGTTGTGTTGATATTCCAACAACACTGAATATCCCAAATCAGGTCAGTATTGACTCGTGTGATAATAATCCATGGACAGTCGGTTTTACCAAACTGTTGTACAAACATATTGACATTCGATCGATCGGAACGACAATCAATCATTCCAATGTGTTGTTTGATATACAAACTATAACCCACATGGTGACTGATGTTGTAACACATGTTGTAACACAACATTGAATCAATCAAACTGCAATTACACACTCCATCATATGTCGCATGTGTTGGCATGTCAAGTGTGGTGATATCAGGTCAAAACAGTCGATTGGCATAGTAATCCACCAACATTCGAGTCGGTTGATCAGCCAAACAGTTGTATCATGCGGTAATATCAATATACTGCGATTGTAGCGTGCCATTCATCAGACATTGTTGAAACCATTACAAAACCTGTTTGGACCAAATCAAACTGTGACGAATACCACATACTCGGATCATCATCAACTAAACCAGGAATACACGCTTGATAATATTGGCGATTGATGATTGAACCTGATTCATGGTTAATTCGTCGAGTGTTTGCAATGTGTTGTTAATAAAACCAGTCATATACCATTTGGTGTTATTGACTTGTGGTTTGGTGATGGTTTGATTGCAAGTGATTCTTGGACACAACACATTGCAAACCAAGCAACTTGACTACTTGAACGACTCAAACTACTCGATACTAACCGGAATTCAATACAATTGTTGAATAGCCC